>NC_077234.1:197565458-197727958 GCF_027887165.1 Monodelphis domestica
ATCTTTTTTTTTCTTTCAACTCTTACCTTCAGAAGAGCAATAAAGTCTAGGCAATTGAGATTAAGTGACTTGCCCAGGGTCACACTGCCAGGAAGTGCCTGAGATCATAATTGAACCTAGGACTTCCCATCTCTAGACCTGGCTCTCCACTCCCTGAGCCACCTATCTACCCTAGGAGCTTACGGTCTAATGGAGGAAGACAGCCCAAAAGGAAGCTAACAGGGAGAGGGCAGAGAGAAGGACAGTACCTGGTATGGGACATATTGAAAAAGTTCAGAGGAATGGAGGTGGTGAGAAATGAGGAGATAACAGCCTGGGCACTTTCCTTAAATGGGAGTTTTAGCAAGAGCTCTCACTCTCCTCTGGGATCAGAGGGGCTCCGGGACGTAGGGTTGCTGAGGTGCGAGTTCTAGGGCTGGGTATCTTACGGCATGATGAGGTTCCTGGGGGGATGGTGAAGAACACAGAGGCATGCAGGCCAGGTGAGAAATGAAGATATACAAACCACATGCAGAGTGAAGATAGGCCCTTGTGGTACCGTTACTTTGACCAACTGCAAAGGATTCATTCCTTCTAGGGTGATGATAACAGCAAAATGTCTCCCAACAATATTCCTTAAACATCACTAATCATTTGATGTTCACTTATCTTAATGTTAACATTAACTTAAATGTTTTTGTAATGGAATAAGCCAATCTGCAAGTTGCCTAGCATCAGAATCAAGCATCAACTGCTTGGGGAAGAAATTTAAATTATTTGACATCCAATTGGGGTCCATCCAATTTAAGTACCCATGATTTTAAGAAGCTTACTTTCCCACCCAAGAACTCAAAATAGCTCCCTATTATAACAATTCCCATCATTTAGGATGCAATCTCTTCTCTCTTTTCTACAAAATTCTGCCCTGTTGTTCAAATAAGCTTAATCCATGTATCATCCCACTCTTTTTCTAACTTTTGATTCCTATAGCTATGCCTTTCACATTCTATTCCCATTATAAGAATCCCATTGCTCCCCTCTCTAATGCTCCATGCCCATTACCTCCTTTAAAATCTTGTTTGGTTTTTCCATCCATTATTAAGGCCTGGATAAAGACATCATCAAAGATATGTGTGACATGAAAGAAAATGGGTGTGCAGGATAACAGAGAGAAACCCAAGTGAAGACCTAAAGAAGATATTTTTAGTCTTTTTTTTTTAGGTATTATATACTTTACTCAGAATAATGTTTTTAAATGTATAAAATATACAGGATTACAAATGAAACATGATACTGAAATATATTTATCAAAATATTTAAATATACACACACATATATAGATCCCAGATTAAGAATTCCTAACCTCGAACAATAGTCCTTACTATGAATCAACAAACATGTAATAAGTCCTAACTGTGTGCCAGGAACTGTAAAGAAATACAAAAACAGTACTTGCCCTCAAGGAACTTACATTCTAATGGGAGACAGGAGAGAGTAGATTAAATATTCCCTGGGGGGGAGAGCAGAATGTGAATTAGAATAACATGGGAGAAACAGTGATGGATCTAGTGACCTACACATATGTATTAGGACAATTCCATTCAGGTACCAAAGTATTAAGGTCCATAAAGGCAAACACTTCACTCCATTCATTTAAGCTAAGAGTAATCAAGGGAAAAGGCTTCTCCAGTGCTATATGCAGACAGGCAACCTCTGCACATTTTCGGTTCTGAATCAATACTACATCAGGAGGGCAGTGGAGTAAATTGGGGGGGGGGGAGTTCATGCTAAGGAGGTGGGGGAATTTATCAGAATAGAAGAACTTTTCATAAAAAAGAATATGATTGTAATTTTGAATTATTTATTTTCTTTAAGGAGTATAGGGTTGACATTCATGACTGATAATCTTTGATTTGCCAGGAGTATATGCTTTCCCAGACCTCTGTTTCCACCTTCTATGTATCCATATGCCAACAAAGACCAACAAGATGAGTGAGAGTGGAGCCACAGCAATTCCCCAGGAGAATGGAGGTTCTGGAAGAAGTCACAGAACCCAGTTACTGCATACAGCATTCTCTAATTGTCTATCGTGAAATTGTAATAAATGTTTGTAAGGAAGGATGAATCTTTTTCTTGATAAAAAAAAATAATTGTGACATTGTACATTTAGGACTTCACACTGCTGGGCTTTAGGTTCCCCTCTTCCCCCTATCAGTGAAATACATCTTATCTTCTTTCCCCTATTTCATAGACTTTAGGGGAGGTGATGGGGCAGGGAGGGGGAGAGGGCAGAGAATTGGATTCCTACAAATGGTAACTCTCCATCCATGCAAATTGAGAACCTGTATATAACTCACCTGTCACACTGAGGCATTTTATTGACTTACTTATGACTACACAACTGATATGTTTCAGAGGTAGAACTTGAACTCTAGTCTTCCTGCCTTCAAAGCTAGCCTTCTCTATATAAATTTGAGAAAATTAACTGAGACCCCAAATATGAAAAAATCTAAGATTCAATTCATTACAAATATCAAACATTGCACAACATTCATGGAGAGCTCTTTACTTTGAAGTCTCATTATATTAGTGGAAATCATAAATAAGAAAAAAGTAAGTTAATGAACATGCAAGTGAATCACCAAGAATGGAATGGCCACAGCTACCATTTCCATACTAGATTCCTAGTTTTCAATTCATCATTCAATCACAACCTCTAACAATTCTAGAATTAGCATTGTCAAACCCTGTTTTCCCCACACTGTTGGATATAAGGGTGATTAACTATGAATTTCCTGACTATCTTTCTTGCCATTAATATCTAAGATCAGATCAACAATGGGGGGCTTTTTTCCAGGATACTCTCTCTGGAAATCAGTAATACATACTTTAGAAAGGCTTCCAGAGACCATAGGTTTTTTTAATGATAGATTCCATAACACTAGTAGTGTATATGAGTAGAGCACTTTATGGTTACAAGGAGTTTTACACCCTAAAGTAGATAAAGTTTTTATTTCAAGCTATTACAAGTAAACTGAGGTTCAAAGACATGAAGTGGCTTACAAAGTTAAAAAAAAAACAGAACTCAACCTAATTTTTCTAATTCTTAGTTATTTGTCCTTTTCCAGCATCAGTATCAAAGGAACCATATTGCTCTCTTGAATTATCAGTCTAAAACCAAATTTTGGAGTTCTATGATTACTTTTTGGTAAATAAAACAGAGATTGAGTCAATGCCAGTAGCTAAGGAGTGATGATTCAAATTCTAAGAGTGAACTTTCTCTGGCCCTTCTTTATTCTCCTGGCTGCCTAACCTAATATGGATGATTGCTCCATTCGGTAGTGGGTGAACATTCAAAAGGTAACCTCATAAAGAATGATAAACATTACCATTTTCCTTTTCTGCTGTGCCCACTTCTTTCAACAACAAAATGTTCCCTTGCTTCAATGACTACTTTATGTGTCTTATTTTCTTGTCCTCTCCAAACCAAAGCCTCCATCACCAACTTCATAGAGTTTTGGAGGACTAAGTTCTACAATGTCTCAGACTTTCAATCTTCAGAAATAGGAAGGTACAATTGGTAAACCTACAAACTGCCTCTCTCCCTATGCCCTTCTCAACCATGATGATGTTGTCCTCTTGGCTCAGTATTGCTCTAAAGTACTTTGGAGTTTTTCCAAATGTATTAGAGAATCATTTTACCTTTTTCTAAAAATTAGTTTCTTGTCCTTTAAACTTTTCATCTGAATGCATCCCTTGCCCCATACTGATCTTAATCCCAACTCCCTACACAACTCTCAAAAATATAGAATGTTTATGTAATTACAAATATATAGATAACTTTATGTAAGTGCAAATAATTTACATAAATATATAAAATAATGTATACAATTAAAATATTTATTAAAAACTACTTTCTATAATTATATAATAAATTATGAAATGAAACAGAAATTTTAAAACAAGAAATATTCATCCTGTCCAGAGAATAATTTCATAGTACCATCCATCTATCAGTTAAAGGGGGAAAGTGATCTTTAAAAAAGAGGTTCTAACCAAGGAGTCTAGAAATAAATTTCACAGGTAACTTAGATTGGGGGGAAAATTACATCTTTATTTTGACTAGCTTTGGTTTTCCTTCGTAAGTCTATGTATTTTCTCTTATGCATTTAAAGACATTATTCTGAGAAGGAGTTTATAGGTTTCAGTGAACTGTCAAAGAGATCTGTGACACACATAAAAAAGTTAAGAAACCTTGATGTTAATAATGCTGTGGAAGAATGGAGTGATTAGTATTGATTAGATTTGTTTTGTGTGCTCCATGGGTCGTGTCCAGAAGCAAAGAATAGAATCAGTGGACCACTAAGTATTTATTAACCACCTGTTAGGTTCCAGGCATCGTATTAGATACTAGGGATATGAAGACAAAAATGAATTGGTCCCTGCCAGAGACAACTAGATGGTACACTGAAGAGATGGCTAAGCAGGGAGTCAGGAAAAGTTGAGTTCAAATCCAGTATCAGACACTTAGAAGTTCTGTGACTCTGGACAAATTACCTAATCTCTGGCTGCCTTAACTTCCTCATCTGTAAAATGGGAGTCACAACGACAATTACCTCACAGAGTTGTTGTGAGGACCAAATAAATTAATATTTGTAAAACATTAGCATGGTGCCAGGTACATAGTAGGTGGTTAATAAATACTTGTTCCTTTCCCCCTTCTAAGAATTTACATCCTACGCAGAGGACATCAGTGTGTAGAAACAAACACACATGAACACTATTCAAAAAGAAATCAAGGTAGGGAAGGTGGAGGTACTCAATGAGGTTGGAGAAAGGATCAAGAAAAGCTAAGTTTTAAAGGAAAATGGGGCTCTTAAAATGCACAATGGCAAATTTTGATTTTATGTAAGGAAAAACTTCCTAACAATTAAAGCTACCCCAAAATGGAATTTGCTAAAATATGGGGTTTGGAATGGGGGAGATTTCCCTTTCAATGGAGATTCAAATATATTAGAGTAGAGATTACTTTTGGGATGTGAGCTGTTCTAGATGGCCACTGAGGTCCCTTTCAACTCTCAAATTCTGTGATCTGTTAATTGATCAAAAGAGAATTTGCAGTATTTCTCCCCTGGGAAAAAGGTTACTTACCTTCTTTAACTCTTGCATGCAAAGTCTGGGATCCCAATCTGTTCCTGGCTGTACATACAAATTCAGTGTACAAATCCTTCTTTTCCACTGAATCAAATATCAGAGGTGCTTCAAGGTAGCTTTTATTGTTTTCTAAATATTTACTGGATGAGAAAAAAAAGGTTTGCATAAAAATTTAGGTAAAAAAACCAACTTGATAGAATACCATTGTGCTATAAGAAATGATAAGCAAGATGATTTCAGAAAAGGCTGGAAAGATTTGCAGAAAGTGATGCAGAGTGAAATAAGCAGAACCAGGAGAACATTATACACAGTAACAGCAATATTAGATGATGATTATTGTGAAAATTTAGCTGCTCTCAGCAGTGCAGTTATCTGGAATAATCCTGAAAGACTTGTGCCAGGGAATGTTCTCCATCTCCAGAGAAAGAACTGTTGGAGTCGTCTTTCATATCAGTGTATCTTTGGTTTTATTTGGGGATTTGGGTTATGTATGAATTTTCTCTTACAACAATGACCAATATGGAAGCGTGTTTTGTATGATAATAAAAATTAAATTAATTTTTTTAAATTTAAACCAACTCATCTTCATATTAATCATTCCCAATTCTGCAAAAATTCATTAAGCCCTAAGATATGTCAAGGATGTCAAGCCAGTGACAATACAAAGACAAAAAAAAGAAAACCATCCTGTCTTCAAAGAGCTTATAAAGCTCATTCTCAGACATCATCAGACGGATCAAAAATTCTTAATTCCGTCTGATTAGCCTAAAATCTTTTTGAAGTCATCAATGCAATGGGATTGTAATGACCACAGTAGCTCTGCTTTAAGTAATGGAAAACCAGTTTTAAAATGTTGTTGCCCTTTGTTTTCCCAGAGGACAAATGACCTCATGGAGTGGTGATGCCTTGACTTTCTCGTGAATTGAATTTAAGTGAGGCAAGAGTTACTACATAGTCATCAGCCTCACTCTCTTCTAGAAACATCGCAGACTTGACAAACCAAGTCAATTAAAACTAGCAGCAGTTAATTTGGAGAAAATCTGTGAACCATTAGACAAATCCTTCCCACATTGATAGGCAAGAACTGGGTCAACTGGGAAAGGGTATATCAGCTAGAAGAGTGCCTGCAACCCCATCTCTCTGAACCTGCAGAGACTTACAGCTAGCTTGCACATTCTAGAACTAGCAACTATCTGTTGGAATTAGGGACTAGAGCAACGTTTTATGGTCCAGACCAAAAGTGGGGTTAGAAGTCTCCAAAGCTCATACATACACTGGGCAGCACTTGGACTATGCCCCAAAGGGACCACCACGTAGGATTTGCTGGAAGTTTGCAGTTCAAGAGTCTAATGTCACACAGAGTCAGGAATAATACAGCCCTCAGTGTCTGGAGAAAGCAGTGGCTGGATCCTAGATCATTTAGACCATTTGCCCCCACCCCAGAATCCCCTCAGAAATATAAAGAATCCTGATCCTTACACCAATTCAGAAAAGGGCTGGAATCATGAGAACACCCAAAGGGGATATATAACAGGTGGCATGGAACCATTTCCAAGCTCACGAACAGCAAAATAACTGCTTGTCAAATATTTCCTTTTTTCTTAAATATAGAACTATGATTACATTTGTAGAGGGAATTCCCACTGAGGAATCTCGCTCTACCAGTATCATACAGATCTATAACTTTTTTGCAACTTATCAACTAAGAAAATTGCCTGAGGCACTGAGAAGTTATTCCCCATTACTCTGAGGTTGTCCTTTTCTCCCCACTACCCTGAGACTGCTTTTTGGGAGCTTGCCCACAATGCAAATTACAGATTACTTTTGTCTATCTATTAAATCATAGAGCTAAGAACTATTAAAGCTGGAAAGAACCTTGGTATCATATTCCAGCCATCTTAACTTTGCTGTTGAATCATTTCAATCATGGCTCACTCTTAGGGACTCCATTTAGGGTTTTCTTAACAAAGAAACTGGGCTGGATTGCCATATCCCTCTCCAAGCAAGGAAAGGGAGGCAAACAAGATTAAATGACTTGCCCAGGGTCATACAACTGTTTGGAGTCCAGATTTGAACTCAGGAAGATGAGTCTTCTGACTCCAGGTCTGAGGCTCTATATACTATACCACCCAACTGTCACATTTTACAAATGAGGAAACATGGAAAGGTAAAGTGATTTCCCTAAGGCTGGCCACAGGGGAGTGGAAAAGCAAGGGGTAGAGACAAAGAGTCTTGAGTCCTAGGATAATGTTTTCCTCCCAACTGGCTTGTATGGATCAAATAATGCTGATATTGGTTTTTAAGCCACAAGAACATGTTAGTGAAAGTGTTTTAGAATGCCAAAACTACACTTATTTTCAATTTCAACCTTTCAGCCAGCCTTGCCTCCAGTTCTACTTAATAAAGATGGATTACAGGAAAGAATTTTTTTTAACTTAATGTTTAGAACCAGACTTTTCTCTTTAATTAACTTCCCTAGACTTCTAAGAAGAGAGCTAGGTGACACAGTGGATAGAGTTCAAATCTGGCTTCATGCATTTACTAGCTGTAGGACCCTTAATAACTTTGGTTGCCTCAGTTTCCTTATCTGTGAAATGAGCTAGAAAAGGGAATGGCAAACCTTTCTGATATCTTTGTCCAGAAAAGCTCCAATGGGGTCACAAAGTTGAGTCTGATATGTTTGAAACAATGGAACCAAAGGGAAGTTCTAGATGTTGCTTGGCGGAGCAATGGGAAAAGCAACAGGTCTGAAGTCAAGAAGACTCATCTTTTAAATCTGGCCTCAGACACTTATTAACCATGTGACCCTAAGCAAGGTATTTAATCCTGTTTGCCTCAGTTTTCTCATCTGTCAAATGAGCTGGAGAAGAAAATGGCAAAGCTATCCAATATCTTTGCCAAGAAAACCCCAAATGGGGTCATAAAGATTTGGACACGCCTGAAACGACTGAACAACAAAAGGCTTATAGGAACTGTTACAAAACAAAATAAGCAGGAATTAGTTAAAATAATATAAAGCATAACTACAATCACGTAAACAGAAATAAAATGTCAACAGAAAACTTACAAATGAATACTAGGAAATGATAATGAACAAGTCTGGCCTCAAAAGAAAGATGTGAGAAAAGTACTTAATTTCTTATCTTTTCTTCGAAGGGATCATGCACTATAGATATAGAGTAATGCATATAATGCATATAATATGGGCCCTTTCCTTCTTATTGGTTAGTTCTTGGCTTTTTTTTTCCTTTTTTTACACACTTTGTCATCAGAAATTATTTTCTGGGAGAGGGAAGAATTCAGTGCAAAAATATAAGAGAATTAGAGACAAAAGAGATATTTTCTATAACTCTTCTAAGAATAGCAACATCCCTTTACAACTGCTAAAAACTAAATTCAATCTCTCGGCGAGAAAGCCAGCCCAAGGAGCCAATAAGAGTGATGAGACTCTACATTCTGTCAAGGGAGCTTACTGGTGTTGTCCTTCCTTCACTCGCCCTTCTTTATAGACATTATCCACAAAAGTCTTGTTCGCTGTCCACCACAAAAGCATCGTAGACTGTGGGCCCAAGCCGAAAAATGCTTTGCAGGGAATGATCAGTTTTGAACCTAGATTTTTTTTAAAAAGACAGATTAAACAAAAAGGGGTAATTTAGTAAAGAATAAGAATAAACCAAGACTTCCTGTCATAACTTCTAACAGGAGCCTCTTAAGGCTTTCTCAAGTAGATTCCCCACAACAAATAATTTGAGCAAATAACCATTTGTGGGACTTGTTATTTTCTAAAAATATCCTGGCCACCCAAGTCTTCTTTTGTACAGGAAGGCTTGTTTCTGAGTTGTTCTTTCAGTTATGTTGAACTCTTTGTGACCCCATTTAGGTTTTCTTGGTAAAGATACCAAAGTGATTTGCAGTTTCTTTCTTCAGCTCATTTTACAGATAAGGAAACTGAGGCAAACAGGGTTAATCAAGCTGCCCAGGGAACTACAGCTAGTAAATGTCTGAGGATGGATTTGAACTCAGGTCTCCCTGACTCCAGTTCCAGAGCTCTACCCACTTAGCCACCTAGCTGCAGTATAGGAAAAAAAGACTCCTCAAAATAGTTCCTTAAAACTTCCAAATTATCTATTGAGTTCATTTCAATTCATTTCCATTGCTGATCTGTATTCCAATTTCTTTCATGGTCTCTCTACAATAATAAAAAATAGATGTCTAGCATCTAGACAGTATTTAAGGTTTGCCAAAGAGTTCTATATATGATACCTCATTTGAGCCTCACAGCCACCATGGGATATAGGCTATTATTATCATCCCCTTTTTATAGTTGAGAAAATTGAGACTGGAAAAGTTAATGACATATCTAGGGTCACATAGCTATTAAGGGTCTGAGGCAAGATTTGAATTCAAATCTTCTTGACTCCAAGTCCAGCTTGACTCTACCCACTGTGACACTTGGCTGCCTATAATAAAAAAGAATAGGAAGCAGAGATGGCAGCAGTGGAAGAGGCTGGGTTGGGGGGAAAAAAAACCAAAAACAAAAAGAGAGAATGAACTTAAGAGGCAATATTATGTAGTAGATTAAGATATTGTACTTGGAGTCGTGGGGTCCTGAGTTCAAATCCTACCTTAGGTACTTACCACCTTTGAGAACCTATCCAAATTATTTCACTTCCCTGACCTTTAATACTTCATTTGTAAAATGAGGAGGGATGGAATAGATGGTCTCTTCTAGCTTTAACTCTATGATCCTATTATCATTGAAAGTCCCCATTCTCATATCTCTCACTGAAAAAAAATTTGAAAAAAATGAACATTTTTTGTTCTTTCAATTAGATCTCTTCCATGACTTCTCTGAGTTTTAAAGGAGATACTTCTCAGTTTTATTATCATCACCCTGCTCCTATATCTTTCCCATTCTTCAAATGGGAAGAAGAAATTCCAGTATCGACAGCCCAGATTTCTCTGTCCTGGTTTTCCTTTGTGACATCAACCAACCAAAAATCAAAGGCAATATTTTTTTGTCCTCCCACACTAGGGGTTTCTACCCTCTCATGTACATCTTAAAACACACACACACACACACACACACACACAACTGACCCAGATGAGAGCTGATGTGGATTGTTAAATTGCCTTAGATGCCAAACAACAGGTTACCAGTTCCCAAAAGTCTGTTTTAAATACATTCTTCCCAATTGTATCCACTTAACAGCCAGTCTATAACAGCCCATATTTCTCTGTCCAGGTTTTCCTCTCTGACATCAACCAACTAAAAATCAAAAGCAATATAATTTCATCCTTTCACCCTTTCATGTACATCTCCAAATAGGTACAAATATTTGTCAAGGGACAGAGACCTACTTTTCATTTCTATTTTAGGATTAATATGGTCTTTATTTGGTAGCCCATCATAAAACAGCACAATAATATTCTATCAGAATTATATGCCAAATTGTTGAGCCAGCACCCAAGTGATGGGCATCCCCTCAATGCCCAGGTTTTTGTCCCCACAAAGAGAGGCACTATAAATATTTGAGAACATAGGTCCTTGTCCTTTTACCTTGGTCACCTTGAGAATCAGATCTAGTCACAGTACTGCTGGGCCAAAAGGTATATATGGTTTAGAGGGTTTGTTTTTTTTTTTTACCTTTTCTGTGCCTTGGATACTTCTGGACATCCAATAAAACCTATGGAGCCTTCTTAGAATATTGTTTTTAAATAATTGAAGGAAATGCTAAATTTCAGTTAGAGGTGAGCAAAAATAAAAATGCAATTTTCCCCCATCTTAGTTCAAAAAGGAAACCTTTCCAGGGACCTTAGAACAAGAACCCCTCCTCTCATTGGTCTCCTTAAGCTCTAAGTCTAGGCTGAGAAGCAAGCATACAAATCTTAAAGACCATTCTCATTCCGTTACTGCAGTGAGTGCATTTGAAGAGCTGCGGTGTGAAGAAGCCTTACCAAGAGAAGTTGATATTGTCTTATTGGGTAAGATAATCACAGGAAAAGAATCCTCCTTTTTTTCTGGGAAGGGAAGAAACAGAGATTTCATTAGAATCCAGCAGTTCTGGGAAAGTCAAAGTGTTTGAAGAGATAACAGCTGTCATCTCCATTTCCAGCCAGTTACTAAATTCCATTGTTTCCTTAATTATGTTCTGTTTTATTCCCTGTTCATAATACCAGATTTATCCTTGATCTTCAAAGGAAACAGTCTCTCCACAGGTCCCAGCAGCTCAGGTCACTGCCTTTCCCAGAAGAGAAATTAGCAGCAAAGGTCAAAGCTAAATACACATGTGACCAACTCCCATTCCGGACACTGTGGAAGACAATTCCCCATCCCCCTAATACTCTTCTATAACTATAATAATAATTATAACCATAAAACTCAGATACTATTATTAAAGTAACTAGCACTGTTAACCCCATCATTAGGTAAAATGACCAAGAAATAAAATAACATTTTAAATGACCACTAGCATGATCCTTCAGTGTGAAGTAACAGTTTTCTATGATAAAATATCAGTCAGGAGGTAGCTGGGTAGCTCAGTGGATTGAGAGCCAGGCCCAGAGACAGGAGGTTCTGGGTTCAAATCTGGCTTCAGACACTTCCCAGCTGTGTGACCCTAGGCAAGTCACTTAACCCCCACTGCCACCCTTCTGCCTTAGAACCAATACACAGTATTGACTCTAAGATAGAAGGTAAGGGTTTTAAATATATATCAGTCAAGTGGGCAGATGCAAGCCAACAGGAAACTTGCCTAAGGATGAGGAAAGTAAAGCCCCTTCTAAGAAAGGCTTGTTTGTGTGGAGGACACGTTGACAGTCCAGTGATGCCTATGGATCTTTTCTCAGAATATTATTTTTAAAGACATAAAACAGAGGATCAGAAAGGAAACTAATTACAGTAAATGTAGTTATCAAAATATATTTTTTTAAAAAGCCAAATTCATGGACCACAAGTTAAGAAGCTCTGCCTAAGCTATGATTTGAAAGGTGCCACTTTAAAGTTTGCCCGAGTGCAAAAATCTCAACTGCCCCCCTCTGACTCTCCCGACCTAAAATTCCCGACACCCAGTTCTTATCTTTGAACTAAGGCACTGTGGCTCAAGGAGGCTCTGTCAAAATTCAAATTCCCCCGCAAGGTTGAGCACATTAATCACAGCAACCAGACATCCATTAGAGCCCAGAATTCTAATTTCGAACAACTGGTAACATTCCCAAGGGAATAAATCACGAGACACATAAGTTTGGGGGGAGAGCGGGAGTAGAAAGGAACGGGGTACTGTCTGTGGAGAGGACCCCCACGTGACAAGGGATCTTACTTCTGCACAGAGAGCAACAGGATACCTGGAGTGGCGGGGAGGAAGGGCGGGGCTAAATAGGTCCCCCTAAGGTAGGCGAGATGATGCCTACGAGGGACATCAACCCGGCTATTATCCCGGCTTAACCTGCTACCGGGACGTTTCAAAGAGTGACGTGTGAAAACATTTAGCCAATATGTTCAGTTATCTAATAACAGAGTAACAGAAAATCCCGGTTCTCTCAGACAGAAGCTTTCCTTTCCCTTCTATTCCAATCCACGACCAAAGCACGAACATTAAAAAAATAATAAAAATAAAAATCAGTATTCGGCGTCTTCTTGGCTTAAACCCATCCTCTGGAAAGCAAGCAATGCCGCTGCTGCATCTCGAAAGTCATCTTGATGGCGTGTTATACAGTGTAAAATGTAAGATTGCTGCCCCCTGGTGTTCCTTGGAAATATTGCACCCACCTTATAAATCAGAACCACCGTTTGTAGATGGACTATAAATTACCCTGATCATGGCAAAGACAGTCATGGATGTCTAAGAATGAGAGTTTCATTCTAAGAGTTTGGTGTGGATTAAACAGTTCCACAGAATACTCCTCCAGCGACTTGGGAAAAGTCACACCCACCCCTGCTCTGAGGTTCAGTTTGTCACTGAAGAAATCAGAATAGAAAATCTCTAAGACCTCATTTCAGGTGGGCCTGCAGACAGGAATGCTCTCCTTTCCGAGTTCAAATCTGGCTTCAGATACTTCCTAGTTTGTGACCTTGGGCAAGTCACTTCACCTTAGTTTCCTCTTCTGTATAATGAGCTGGAAAAGGCAGGGGCAAACCATTCCAGTGTCTTTGCAAAGAAAAATCCAAATAGAGTCACTAAGAGTCAGATTCTAATGAAATGACTGAATAACTTAACCAGGGACTCACAGTCAGGATATGTCAGAGACAGGTTTTGTTCCCAAATCTCCCTGGCTTCCACATACTGCTCTCTAAACTCCTATAATTCCCTTCAGATTACACTATCATCACATCTAGAAGTGACCAAAGCGATACAGTAGTTCTTGATGATGTACGTTCATACCTTATATGGAAAACACTTTCTATTCTGTGAAGTTAGGATTAAGTCAGACATCTGTGTCCTCTTCCTTCTATTCACATCATTTTCTCTGCATTTGTGCAATATATTATACTTTCTAAAATTATTTCATTTGAGTGACCTCTTAAAGAAAATATCTGTCCATCTCTTTCTCTCTGTCTCTCTTCCTCTCTCTCTTTCTCTCTCTCTGTGTCTCTGTCTCTGTCTCTCTCTCTCTCTCTATCTCCTCCCTCCTTCCTTCCTCCCCTTCTCTCTGACTCTCCCTCCCTAACTCCCTCCTCTCTCTCCCTCCTTCCTTCCTTCCCTCCCTCTCTCTCTCTCTCTCTCTCTCTCTCTCTCTCTCTCTCTCTCTCTCTCTCTCTCTCTCTCTCTCTCTCTCTCTCTCTCTCTCTCTCTCTCTCTCCCCTCAGCAGTCTCTGCCTTTGTCTCTCTCTTTCTCTGTCTGTCTCTTTTTCCATTTGTCTCTTATTTCTTTTTCTTTGCCCTTCACACTCAGGGTAACAACAAAATGCCAGTGACTCCACAAACTCATCAGTAAATATGGTTGAAGTAAAAACCCTGTAAACAAAAACTAAGAGACCACATAGTGCCCATACTTACTCAGGACACGGAGCTTAATGTGCCTGGTGATGTTATACTTCACATTTCCATGGACAAAAGGAAGCTCACAGGTGTAGTAACCAGAGTTGTTCAGGGATACATTGTTTATATGGCAGTCAGTGGATCCTTTCAATATTGAGAACTTCTTATTGCTTTCATCCAAAAGAACTGAATCCTTTGAGAGATATGTTTAAACATTACACTCTACTCATTGACATATATAAATAGAATCATCAGCAACTCACTGCTGCCCTTCACCCTTAAATTGATTGGTTAAATATCATTCACCTACATTCCTCTCCAAAATGCTCTCTTGATTCTCTAGACTTTCACTACAATTCCACAGAAAACTCTTCACCTAGGAAGGTTACATACCCCTGGACTTTTCCCATTGAGAATACTCTCCCTCAGATTGGCTGGCTCCTCCCAGAACTTCTATTTTGAGGCTAGCCAAGCTAATCCTGTCTTCACTTCTCTCAGACTTTCCATGCAATGGCTCTGTCCTAGATATCTTCACTCCATCCCCAATCTTAAATTTCATTTTACATATACTCTTCCACCATTAGAATGTAAGCTCTTGAAGGGCAGAAACTATCTCTTTTTCTGTTTGTATCCAAACATTTTTTCATTTCTTAGGCTAATTGTTTGACACTGTTTATTTTTTTACTTTTTTTATTGTGAACTTAAACACCAATAACCACAAAAAATTTCAGTAAAAAAGAACAAAAGAACTCTCACTTTTCTTAATATAGGTGGATATGATTGTTTTTGTAAAAAAAATAAAAGTAAACACATATTTTCTAATTTAAATGTGTATTTAGAATGTATTCCAATCAACCACAATGCTTTATTACAGAATATTATTTCTTGCCTCCATCCCTTAATTCATTTTCCTCCTGGATCTTTCTTATTATCCCTAAATAAACTGACAATATTTATGGGCTGTTTAAATTTAACTTTTAAAAGGACTAGAAACATAAAGATTAATACAGAAAGATAGGAAGCATTATCTATATGTGAACTATGTTGTGGGCTAGCAACTTAATTGATTGACAGATTCTAATCCAGTTACTACCTAATAGATGGAATGTACCTTATACCATTTTATTTCCATTTTATTTGTCTTTTGGATAAAATCATTTATTTCAGGGCACACTAGCCTTCCAGGACTTGAAGAGACCACAGTTTGGCGATAAGAAATTAAGTGTAGAGAAGCTGTCATCTTCTTTAAGACCTTTAATTCAATAGATTTTGTGGCACAATAAGATTCATTCCTGTAAAGAGATGACAAACAACATTTTGTTAGATCATATACATGCAGAAAGAGTGTCCAAGAGGTAAAACAACATAGTAAAACAACCATTGGAGCAGAAGACCTGGATTCAATTCCAGACTCTTCCATTTCCTAATTATGAGAACCCTTCCTGACAACAGCATCTCTCTCAAGCTCAGTTTCCACATCCATAAAGAAGCCATAATTTTTGAGAGGCAGATAGGCGGCTTAGTTGATAGAGGTTCAAGCCTGGGGATGGGAAATCCTGGGTTCAAATCTGACCTCAGAAAATTCCTAATTATGTGACCCAGGGCAAGTCATTTAATTCCAATTGCCTGGCTTATTGCTCTTCTGCCTTGGACCAATACTTAGTATTAATTCTGAGAAAGAAGGTAAAGGTTTTAAAAAAAGAAGCCATAATAATTATCCAATCTCATTCACAAGCTTATCAACTTGATCAACTGCAGTAGAGCATAGAGGAGTACTTTCAAAACAATAAAAGCTAATGGGAAAATTAAATTACATGTTAAATTACATGTCATGATAATATTGAATATTATTATCAAGACACAAAGCCTAATGTGGCACACGTTTGCATAAATTTTATCATTTAATGCATTTTCATTTAAAGAAATAATAATCAACATTAGAGCAAATTTAACATCATGAGGAACCTTTTGACATGCCTTTGAAACATTCTGCTTGTCTTCTGACACTACATAATAATGACTCAAGAAGTCCATATTATAACAAAGTTTAAAACTAGAAAACTTAAAACCTTATCTAGTCAAGGTACAGATAGATACACTCTCTTGTTGTTCGGTCATTTTTCAATTGGTCTAACTCTTTGTGACCCCTTTTGGGGTTTTAGTGTCAAAGATACTGAAGTGGTTTGCCATTTCATTATCCAACTCATTTTACAGATGAGGAAACTGAGGCCAACAGGGTTAATAAATGACTTGCCCAGGGTCACAGAGCTAGTAAGTATTTGAAGCTGGATTTGAACACAAGAAGATGAGTCTTCAGGACTCCATGTCTGGAACTCTATCTGCATCATCTAGCTGCTCACAGATCCTCCCACTACAGCACCCTAAACAAGTAGCCTTCTAGCTTTTGACCAAAGAGATCCAATGAGGGGAAGCCACTACATTCCACTATAATCCATTCAACATCTCCACAGTTCTCATTATTAGAAAGCCTTTCCTTTCATCGTCAAGACTTCGTTTCATACAGCTTCCATTCATTGCTTCTAATTCTTCCCTCAGAGGCCAGCCAGTGATCTACTCAGTTAGAAATTATTCTCTCTGAATCTTAAATATTCTTCTATTTGACTTTGCTTATGTGCTCATCCTTAGGGCAGCGAGTTACAGTGGACAGAGGGCTGGACCTGGAGTCAGGAAGACCAGGGTTCAGTTATGGCCTCAGACATTTACTAGATGCATGACTTTGGGGCAAGTCATTTAACCTGTTTGCCTCAATCTCCCCATTTGTAAAATGAGCAGAAGAAGCTATTAGTAGACCACTCCAGTGTCTACCAAAGAAAATCCCAAATGGATATGACAAAACAACTGAACACCAACATGTACTTAAGCTATTCTAATTTGTGTTATAAATTTCTCCCTCCATCTTAGTCTCCAAGTTTCATTCTATGCTCTTTGAAAGCAGAGACCACAGCTTATTTCTTCTTTGTAGTCTCACTCACATATATAGCCCAATGTCTACTACATAAAACTCAAATTGAATTGTTTTAAGCATCTCTTCTCTATTGTTTTTTTCTTCCATCAAACACCCTGGGGCAGCTAGGTAGCATAGTGGATAGAGTGCCAAGTCTGGAGCTAGGAAGGCAAGTCACATAACCCTGATTACCTAGCTCTTACTGCTCTTTTGCCTTGGAATCTATACTGAATCTCAATTCTAGGACAGAAAGTGAGGATTTAAAAATAAATAAGTAAATACAATTTTAAGAAACAGAGCAAGAGGCAAAATCAAGATGGTAGAGTGAGAGGAAGAAATGGATCCAAGCTTCCCACTTTCTCTTTTCCTCAACAATCCAGAAAATAGACCATTCTGAAATCTGACCAGAAAAAATAAGAAAAGTCACAGTGAAGCATTTTTCTTTTGCATGTCAGCTTAAAGAGAGGCTGACAGAGAGGTCTGCAGAAACTGGAGATACACACACACAAACACACACACACATCATCATCATCATCATCATCATCCTTTTCCCCTTCTTAATCCCCACCATGGACATCACTTCACAGAAAGCTCCTACCTAATGGTGCAAATGTAAGTTCCTGTGTCCTCCACTGAAGCTGGCACAATCCAGAGGGCATTGTCTTTTATCCATGTTCTGCCTGATTCACCCACTCCTAGAACAGTCTTCTCTGAATCATTTTTATGCCATGATAGCTTATAGGGGAGACTGAAGAAATCCCGCAGAAAAGGTGCTTTCAGGACCACAGGTTCTCCTTCTACCACGAATCTTATAAAATTGTCTCCGAAATCCTGGCAGTTTTCTACAGTAAGAAAGGGTCAAGAAGGTCACAGTTAGCCTTTGATTCTTGAACCTCTGTGAGTAAGTAGTAATAAGTAGTAGGGAAAAACACACTGGATCTGAAGTCAGGTGACCTGGGCTTAAATCCTTTCTCTGCCAGCCTACTTCTTGGGGTGTCTTTGAGCTAGTCATTGCTCTGCTCTGGGCATTCTCTCTGGCTAATTTTCCCTCCTGGACTCTAACCACTACCTCCATGGCTTCCTAAAATCCCACCTCCTACAAGAAGCCATGCCAACTCTTCTTAATTCTAGTGCCTTCCCTCTGTTAATTATTTCTTACTTATCCTGTTTATAGCTTGCTTTGTATATACAGTCAAACCTTGGTACTCAATGGTTTGGGAACTCAATGGTTTGGGGTTAGTATTCAACACATTTTGAAGAGAATAATTTGTCAAGATATTCGACATTTACTTGGCAGTCTCTATGTGCTTGCTAGGACTTGTTGGCGTTGAGATTTGGGGAAGCATGTGTAGGCTTCAGCCAAAACAAAGGATCCCATGTTAGTTCAGGAGCCCAAAGAGCTCAACTCTCAGGAACTTCTAAGAAAACAGCAACAGCTAGTGTTGGGGAGTTTTCTTTGGGTGAAAAGGAGGCAAAGAAGGATGTCTCCACTTCATCACTCAAGGGAATGTGTGCAAAATGGGTGGAAGTGCAAAACTTTATTGGAAAATGCCACCCTGATAAAGCTTTAACAAGCAGGATTGTACATTTGTGAAATGACCAAACCATTTTGTCCTTTAGAGGAATTAAAGAAAAAAAGCAAACATCACTGGATAGGTTTCTTGGGCAGCTAACATCTAGTGAGTCTCAAGCAGGGTTCAGTGGTGATAAGGGACAGAAAAGAGAAAGAGAAAGAACTACAGAAGGGCATTTGTACTCAGATATTATGAAAGGGGACTCCTCTTCCAAACATTTCTCTTCCCCACAATCCCCTTACACCATGAACTCCTCACAATATAGGTAAAGTTAAGTGAATTTTTTTATTTAATCTAATTATCTGTTTTATTCATGATTATGTATTATTAATTTTATTTAGTAAAATACAGCTCTAATTATGACAATAGAATGTCATAAAATCTGAGGTTTCTAGGCATCTGGAACAGATTTATTCAACTTGCTTTATTCCTTATGGGAAAAATTAATTTGGCACTCAACCATTTTAGAACTTGATTTGCCTTCTGGAACAAATTAATAATATGAGTACCATAGCTGTTTGCATGTTGTCTCCCACATTAGATTGTAAGCTCCTTGAGTGCAGAGACTAACCTTTGCCTCTTTTTGTATTATTTTGTATTCCTTCAATAAGAAGCCTTTCCTAACCCCTCTTAATTCTGGTGCCTTCCCTCTGTTAATTATTTCCTATCTATCCTGTATACAGTTTGCTGTAAATATATACATAATATATTTGTTTTATTTACATTTATAATATAATCATATATTTATGTTATATATTTATTATGTTTGTATTTTTTCCTATTTATTTGTATATATTTGTTTGTATGCTGTTTCCTCCATTAGATTGTAAGCTCTTTGAGGGAAGGAACTGTCTTTTTCTCCTTTTCATATCCCAAGCATTTAGCATAGTGCCTGGTACCTACTAAGTGCTTAAATAAATGTTTATTGATTTGAATTGAATTGAATTTCACCTCTTTGGTAACCAGTTTCCTCTGGGTTCAAATCTCATCTCTCTGTTAACTAAGTGGCCTTGACAAGTCACTTAACATCTCCCAGAAAAGAAGAAAAGTTCAAATTCCTAAATTCCTCCTCTGCAAAATGAAGGGGTAAGACTGGATGATCTTTAAGATCTCTTCCAGATCAAAATCCATGAGCACATATTGTCTGGTTGAGTGTGTATTTTCTCCACCTGTTGGGCAGTGAGGGCAGGAGATGTAATGAGACTTATTCATTGTTAGATTTGGCCACTAAATTGAAATGACCATATTTTACTCATTTCGTGTCAAATATATGCAACCATTTGTTCAGACAAAACAACCACCTTCCACACAGAAAAAAAAATATCCTGCAAACAACCTAGTTTCTACTCCTCATATTTGGTTTTTACCTGTGCTTTCCTGGAGCTGAATGCTGGATGCAGAAACATTCACCACCAATGCATAAAGAAAGAAGAACAATCCATATCGTTTCTGGAAGCAGGAAACTGAAATTTGAGGTCCAGTATCTAGAGGTCTAGAAAAAATAAGAAAGGTCACATAGGAAACCACAAGCATAAGCTCTGAGAAAACAAAACAGACAGACCCTGGGAGACTACTAACACTGATCATAAACAAAGAGAAAGACAGCTAGGTAGTTCAGTGGATAAAGACCTGGAGTCACAAATATTTCATCTTCCTGAGTTCAAATCTGGCTTCAGATATTGCTTGGCTATATGATTCTGGGCAAGTCATTTAACACCATTAATTGCCTAGCCCTTACCCATCTTCTGACTTGGCACTGATAGCATTAACTCTAAGACAGAAGGTAAAAGTTTAAAAAAAAAAGTGGTTCACATATAAAAAGAATTCAATTAAGTCTAACAAATATTTATGAAGTGACTGATAGCTCTGGAGGAAGATGATCCAGGTTGAAATTCTGCTTCCAAAATTTACTAACTCCAAGACTTACATCAACTTAAAAGCTCTGGGACTCAGTTCCACTTCTATAAAATGGAGAGCTTAGACTAGATGGCCTTGGAGAATTCTTCCTTTGCTAAATCTATGGTCCTATGATCCTAAGTGCCTACTAGTAGAGTTTAGGGATGAAAGTATAAAATAATGTGCAGATCTTCAAAGAGCAACTAATCAGAGCAGAGAGCCTGGAGTCATGAAGATTCCTCTATCTGAAGTCAAATTTGACTTCAGACCTGGGTAAGTCACTTAATCCTATTTGCCTCAGTTTCCTCGTCTGTAAAATGAGCTGGAGAAAGAAATAGCAAACCACTCCAGGATCTTGCCAAGAAAATTGCAAATGGGGAACAAAGATTTGGACATGACTGAAGAATAATGCTAACAAAGAATTTGTAATCTGATAGAGGGAAATGAAAAATAAATGTGTCCACGTGTGCCCATAATGTCAGGAAAAATCCAGACAATTGCTGCTCCCATTTTTATCTAGTGTAAGCAATATGTGTCTTGTTTTATAACATGACAAACACAGAAATATGTATGATATAACAACATATGTACAGCCTATGTCCTATTACCTGGGAGGGCTGGGAGGAAAAGAGAGAACATGGATTACAAAATGTCAGAAAATTAATATTAAAAATTGCATTGACACGCAATCTGTAGAAAATAAAAATTTTTAAGTAGTCAGAACTCAGCAATTCTTAGATACAAATAGGAACCTAATGGTATGGATAGAGCTTAAAGAGTCTCAATGCATGTATCTGATGAGGAGATGACTTAGAGGTGTTCTGGGGGAGAAAGATCTTTGGGAAACACATTCAGGTCTCTGCTCTCATACCAACTAATGTCCCTCTGGGCAATCGATTAATCAACCAATCATTTATTAGATGCCTTCTAAGTGGGAGGCACTATACTGGGCTCTAGAGATAAGAAAACAAAAATGAACTGGTCCCTGCCTTTAAGGAGCTTAAATTCCTGGTTTTCTTCAAGAAATGAACGTTCTGAGTTCTCTGACAGTCTTCTTATCCCATGATTCTCTTTCTTTGCAAAGTAACAAACAGTAAGCATTCAAAACTGGGCTCACACTTGACATAAAACACTCCCGTCCTTTTCTGGTTATAGGATTAGTTTGTGTTCTTGTTTCTTTGGTTGGTTTGGTTTTTAAGTAGTGAGTCACAAACATCTGGCCAAACCTGAGGGATGTGGATTAAGTGGAGTGACCGGTCAATCCAAACTATTAAAAAAAAGTCTATGTTTCAGAAATTGTTAAAAGAAATGTAGTTGGGGGTTTTTCCCAAGGACTTTTAGTAATAAACTAGGACTAATAAAGTGCAGATAAGCTGCTGGGTGATGGAGAAGGCATGAGACTTTTGTTTATAAGTAGAAAACACATTTATTATATTAGTGAATAATTCTAAAGTATTTAAAAACAATTATTTCAAAAATGTAGGTGCATACTCTGATTTTAGAAGTTATTCATTTCCTTAAGGAAGTCCCTGTTATAGTTGACAAAGACATAAGTCCAAGACAAATTATTACACTCTTAAATATACAGGGTTTGAATTAAGATTTAAGGTAACGTGTAAATAAATACAAGGCAGCTACATGGTCCAGAGGATAGGGCACTCAGCTTGGAATCAGAAAGACTCACCTTCCTGAGTTCAAATGGGGCATCAAAGACACTAGCTATGTGATCCTGGGCATGTCACTTAACCCTGTTAGCCTGAGTTCCTCATCTGTAAAATGAGCTGGAGAAAGAAATTGCAAACCACGCCAGTATCTTTCCCAAGAAAACCCCAAATGTGGTTCCAGAGAATCAGGCACAACTGAAAAAATGGCTGAATAAAACAAATAAATACATGTTTCCATTTCATTGAGGGAAGGCACATTCTTTCAGGTCACTTAGTTTCCCAGTAGTCTCCCAAGGGACTCCCCAAAGGGAGAGGAATTTAGAAAATAGAACATAAGGAACCTGGGTTTGAATCTTCCCTTAGAGACCCAAGAGTTGTTTTACCATAGGCAATATATTGCATTTCTTAGAACTTCAGCTACCTCATCTGTGAAGGAAGTGTGATTAGTCTAATACTTGTTTCAGAGGTTGATGTGAAAAAAGCACTTGCAAACAGCAAATAACTTCACAAATGTGCAATATTTTTATTATTGCTAGTGTGACTGGAGTATCTCACTAACTGATCCCCTAGACCTTGAGAGGAATTGGAGAGGGGGTGGATGCTAGGAAAGGAAGGCACTTTTGAGTTTATTTAATCATTGCAGCACGCTGGGTTTAGTATCTGAGAACCTGAGTCTGAATGCCAACCTTCACACTTATTTCCTGTGTAACCAAAGGCAATTAGGCATATCATCCCCAGAATAATTTTTGAGATTTACAACCCTGGGGTAAGAGGTAATGCATTATTGTCCCCATTTCACAGACAGGAAATTATGGTTCAGAAAGGGAAAGTACTCATGCAAAAGTCACACAGCCGGTAAGTTTTGGAACCAGGATTAGAGTCCATGTTCCTGATTCCAGGTTCAGCATACTTTCTCCTATACTATATTGCCACCCTATGTAAATTGGCCTCTCTGGCCTCAGTTTCCCTATATGTTAAATAAGGAATTCTTAGTTCTTTGAGCTTCTTCATTTTTTCCACATTTTTTTTACCAAGTAATCTTTTACCAAAAAGAGAGTGTGAGGGGGTGAGGAGTTTGGGGCAGGGGTAAGGGTGGAAGGGAGTGGAATTAGGTTCAAGTCATACCATGTCAGTGATCCTGAGCAAGTCACATATTTCTCAGGAATTTCTGTTCTAGCTAACTCTCTTGTACTTACAAGCCAAAAAGAAGCTGCTAGAAGCTAGAAGTTCCTTTGTACAAGTGAAATCACAAGTTTAGTCACTATCCCAGATAGGCAGACAGATGGACGGATGGACAGACAGATGGATGGATGGCAGAGAAATGGATGGATAGATAGATAGATAGATAGATAGATAGACAGACAGACAGACAGACAGACAGACAGACAGATAGATAGATAGATAGATAGATAGATAGATAGATAGATAGATAGATAGATAGACAAACTTCAACAAAAACAGAAACAGGAAGAGACAAAAAGAAAATGACCAAACAAAGACAAATGGAAAGTCCATGCCTATATTGAAAACATTCAGACTCACAAAGGTGAACTCAAACCATTTTGCTTGGTTTTTATTTGTTTGTTTGTTGCTTGCTAATGAAAATTCATTACTGTCTCTAGAAATTAACTTGCTGTAGAAAGTGCATTCCTGAAGAGCAGAAACTTTTTTCTTTTTTCCCCAAACCCTGACCTTCTGTTTTAGTATCAACTCGAAGGCAGAAGGGCGAGGGCTAGTCCAATGGAATAAAGTGACTTGCCCAGGATCCACAGCCAGGATGTATCAGAGACTATTGTTCGCTGCTGTCTTTGTGCCCCCAGCACCCAGCTCAGGGCTTTGCCCACAGCAGGGACTTACCGTTCATTTTTGCTTGGTGCTCTTCCCTACCAATGCTAGTCTGGAGGGAATGTGCATTCTCTAGAAGTTCAATCCACTTTTACGAGTCGAAACTTTGTTTTGCGGAAGATTGACCACAGCATAAAAGAGAGAAGCAGTCCTTGGGATGTAATGCACGGTCTCCCACCAGAACAAAATGGTTTTTCTGTTTGTTTTTTGTCTTTCACCTTTTATGGTGTGGGTCACAGAGGCCATCAGTTATATTCTGTTGTATCACAAGAGGTGTATTCTGATAGCTAGACTGGGCACCTCTGGCGTGACAGCTTTGTAGAGCCTACTTCAGGGCTGCTCATCCACTTTTGGTGTCCATCTAGCTCACAACTCTTGCCTTTGGCTCCCAGAAGCTGTAGCATACTCAGCTGTCCCACCTCAGTAAAACCATGGGCAGACGGACTAAAACTCCATTGAAGGTAACCAACAGACCTCAAACCTGTCGGTGAGGAGCATGGGAAGACGTCCTCCAGCAACGTGGGCAGATGAGAACAATGTATTGCAATGACCATGAAGGCACTGAAGCAGGTTCTGAGGGGTGCTTAGAGTCTGGCCAGTCAGGGAACATGCCAGGGTCATCCACTGCATTCCAGGCCATCACCAGCCAGTCCTTCGGCTTTTATCTTGCCCCTGGACTTTAAGGACTCTGGAAAAGAGTGATGCTGACACCTTTGGAGGCTCCAACTCACTTAAATCACAAGTCAAGCATCACCCTGTCACTGGTCTTCTTCCAAAACGAAGGAGGAACGACATGAAACTACAATGACTAAATTGCGTGGTCCAGTCTCTAAGGATCTCCATCCCTTCTTTTCTAACCATCCTCAATCCATCTGGCTTGCTAAGTGGTTTCTCTCCCTCCAGCCTCTCTGATTTGTAGTCTATCCTTCACACCTGTCATATTTCTCTTCCGTGTGCATCAAGGACACACTATGTACTTGACAGGTGAGCCAGTAAGCTTGCAGCCTCTGGGCAGCCTCTGCCAGGAATTCAAATGGCTTACTGTGTGGCAATGCAAGCAATACACAAACATTTATTATTCTACAATCAGGGGTGTGCTGGAGCCAGCTCTGACTGACTCACAATTGTGGTTAAATATTCAGTGAGTGTATTGACAGCTGTAGGTATATGCTACAAATCTGGGTTTGATTTGTTGTTTGTTCATTATCTAGATGAGAGATGGTGAATACTCCCAGGTGAAACAAGATTAAAATGGAATTAGGACACATTAAACAAAATGAATAAAATACAATGGAGCATAGATAATGTTAATATGTGGCTTTCTAAGTTTTATCCAGGTTAGTGGCCTCATTTCTATTTGACTTTAATATCACTAGTCTAGACTTAAGAAAGTATTAAAAATGATGGTTAAACGTAGGCACTTTTTTTTTTTCTAGAGTTGGTTGTTAAACATTTACCAGCATACCCCTGGTCTCTGTACTAACAGCTTTTATTTTTTAAAAAAATCTGAGAAATAGGTCTCTAATATATTAGAAAAAGAGATACTAAAGGATTTATGGGAAGACTTCGTCTCACATGGCATGAGATGGCATGGATTAAAGGAACACTCCCAACAGTGAGAGCCTAGAATCAAAATGGAGGAATTCTGACAGTAGAGGAAACTATAAGAGGTTCCCAGATGCCTGTGTTATGAGTTACCATTGCCTCAATCCCAGCATTGGAAGGGTATTTTCATGCAAAAGTAACCAGCAGTCGGATAAATGGGGTTGGAAAAATCAACTGGAGTGTTAAAAGCTTGCTTTCCAGTCATGGAGTAGCTACACCAAGCACAACCCCTGGGTGGCTGAGGCAGAGTTCAGCTAGTGCGTGAGCAAAGGAAGAGTTCTTCATCTTTTTTTGTTATATGGAACCCCTTTGTTATCCAGATGAAACCAGTAGATCACTTCTTAGCATAATGTGTTTAAAAAGCATAAAATAATATAACCCCAAACTAAACCAAGGTAACCATTTATATAGAAATAGTTATCAAAAACTTTGTTTTCTTGAGTTTACAGACCCCAGATGAAGAACTCATGCAATAGAGTGAGTTTATTGATCAATAGATAGAGGGGATGTGAGATATATGTAGTCTTGGAATGCTGTGGCTCCATCAAAATATTGAAGCTGTTCTTATTTGTCCTTCATACTCTGAGGACCAATGGCATCCCCATATTGGGTTCAGGGCATGGTGTATTTGGTTGTGACTGGTGAGCCCAGCATGAGCTTGGAAGGATCCACCACAGGTCAGACAAATCAGTTAGGGCATCTGGGATGGAGATGTTCTTTCTGCATTTGCACATCTCGTGTTTCCTTTGTGTTACTGCGATGCTCATGGAGCATAGCATCTTTTTTGGTGTGGACGTGCCAGGCTGGGCAGTCCTGTGCCAACGATTCCCATGTATGCCAAAGTTCTTCAGAAAGACCCTGAGGGTGTCCTTGTATTTCTTCTTCTTACCTCCATGTGAGGACTTGCCTTATGTAAATTCTCCATAAAATAGTCTTTTAGATAAATGTCTGCTTGGCATTTGGGCTACATGGCCAGCCCATGAGGACTTGCACTCTCTAAAATAGAGTTTGAATACTTCTAGAGAGGACCTTATTGTCCAATATCTGATCTTATGGTTTATTGACCTCATTTCTATTAAGTCTAACATCAACCAGCCTAGACTTAAGAAAGTATTAAAAACAGAGCTTAAACTTAAGTCTTCTTTTTTCCCCCCAGAGAGCTGGTTTTTGAACATTTACTAACATACCCCTGGCTTCTATGTTCCCAACTTAAAAAATAAAAAACAAAGAACAAAGCTGAAAGCAGATGTCCAGTATGTCGGGAAAATGCATACTAGGGGATTATGGGAAGACTTAGATTCACGTAGCATGAGATGACATTGATGACTTAGCTATTTGCATAGATGAAGGAACACTCCCATCAGTGAGAGCCTAAAATCAGAATTGAGGAATTCTCGACTGTGGAAGAAACTACAATGGGTTCCCAGATGCCTGTGCTATGACTGACTGTTGCCTCAATGCCATCATTAGAAAGATATATTCATGCAACAGTAGCCAGCCCTTGGATAATTGGAGGTAGCCAATCTGCTGGGGTGTTCAAAGCTACCTTTTGAGTCATGGAGTAGGTAAAGCAAGCCTCTCCCCTGGGCAGTTTAGCAGAATGGTTAGCTATTGAGTGAACCGAGGAGAGGTTCTTCAGCTTTTGTTTGTTGTTGTTGTTGTTATGTGGACCCCTTTGTCAGCCACATAAAACCTGTGGACTACTTCTTGGGATAATGTTTTTAAAAGCTTAAATCATATACCACTAAAGTATATTAAAACTTTATTAATAATTAAATCTTAATAAATATTAAATAAATAATGTAAATAATAAAATAATAAATGATTAAAAATAAATATCTATTAAATAATAAATGAATATTAAATATTAATAATAAACTGAAGAAAACAATTATATATGAATGTAGTTATCAAAAAAAATTAAATTTATAGACTCCAAATTAAGAAATCCTGTTATAGAGTTTAGTTGTAGATAATGGTGTTGTGAGCTCTCCACAGTTTTTGAATTCTGTGCCTCCAGCAAAACACACAAATATCATGAGTAACAACCATAATAATTATTTATGTAATTCTTTAAATTTTGCAAAGAATTTTACATATATTTTCTCATTAGATATTCATAACAACTCTGAGGGGTGACTACTGTTATAATCCTGATTTTGTTGTCATTGTTGTTGTTCAGTCATGTCCAACTCTTCATGACCCCATTTGGGGGTTTCTTGGCAGAGATTCTGGAGTTGTTTGCTATTTCTTTCTCCAGCTCATTTTACAAATGAGGAAACTGAGGCAAATGGAGTGAAGTGAGTTGCCTAGGGTCACACAGCTAGTGGTTTGCCATTTCCTTCTCTGGTTCATTTTACAGATGAAGAAACCAAGACAAACAGGACTAAGTGACTGACTTCATAACCCCATTTGAGGTTTTCTTGGCAGAGATACTGGAGTTGTTTGCCATTTCTTTCTCCAACTTATTTTACAGATGAAGAAGTTGAGGCAAATGGAGGGAAGTGTCTTGCCAAGGGTCACACAGCTAATGGTTTATGATTTCTTTTTCAGCTCATTTTACAGATGAGGAAACTGAGGCAAACAGGGTTAAGTGACTTGCCAAGTGCCACATAGAAAGTAAGCATCTGAGACCAGAATTAAACTCATGAAGATGCCTTCCTGATTCTGCGTCCAGTTTCACTATTCACTGCCTTCACTCTGATTTGACAGATAAGGAACCTGAAGCTCCGAGACACTAGATTTGCCAAGGTCACACAGCTGGTAAGGGTCTGAAGCTGGATTCAAATCCAGATCTTTTTAACTCCAGGTGTGGTCCTCTAGTCACTACAAGAAGTCCTTGAAAATATTTGAATACAAGGAGGCTCAGTTCAAATTTTATCCCCCCTTTCTTTCAAAATCTTTTATGGGATTCTTGTTGCCTACTGAATAAATGCACACAGCCTGGCATTCATTGCCCTTTGCCACCTGGAACCTTCTTACCTTTCCAATCTTATCTCAAGAGTGTTTTCCTTCATATGGTCTAAACTAGCCAAATTGGGCTCCTCTCCAGTAGGCAACTTTCTAAGATGAGAAGAGGCAGCATCATATCCACTCTTCCCTGTGCCTGAAATGCCACCAGGGTAGCTACATGGCATAGTGGATAGAATGCCCAGTTTGGAGTCAAGAAGACTCATCTTTCTGAGTTCAAATCTGGCCTCAGATACTTCCTACTTGTGTGACCCTGGGCAAATCACTTAATCCTATTTGCCTCCGTTTCCTCATCTGTAAAATGAGCTGTAGAAGGAAATAGTAAACCAGTCCCGTATCTTGGCCAAGAAAACCTCCAAAGGGGTCACAAAGAGTTGGACACAATTAAAATCAACAAACAATGAACAAATGAAAGATAGACCAAGGGATTTCTTGAGTCCTGTATGACCCTAAGTCATATTATACTCCTTGGGTTATAGATTTAAAACTGAAGGGGGGTAATGGCTTGTTGGCTCAGTGGATAGAGAGCCAGACCTGGAGATGAGAGATCCTGGGTTCAAATATGACCTCAGATACTTCCTAGCTCTATGACCTGGGCAAGTCACTTAACCTCTTAACTGCCTACTCTTCTTACTGCTCTTCTGACTTGGCACTGATAGCATCAACTCCAGGACAGAAGGCAAAGGTTAAAAAAAAAAAGACCCACCTATAAAAAGAATGCAGCTAATCTGACCCATATTCATGAAGTAACATACTGGAAAGATCAATTGCTCTGGAGGAAGAGTGTCTGAGTTCAAATTCTGACTCTGAGATTTGCTACCTGCATGACAAACTCTCTGGGACTCCCTTTTCACATCTATAAAATGAGGAGGTTAGATTGGATATCCCATCCTTCTCTAAATCTATGATCCTAGGACGCTAAGTGCCTACTATGTGTAAGACAACTATTCTAGGATTTAGAAATAAAATAATGTGCAGACCTGCCATCAAAGGGTGGCCAGCAGAGAGCCTGGAGTCATAAAGATTCTTCTTCCTGAACTCAAATCTGGCCTCAGTCACTAGTTGCATAACACTGGGTAAGTCCCTTAACCTGTTTGCCTCAGTTTCCTCATCTGTAAAATGAGCTGGAGAAAGAATTGGCAAACCACTTTAGGATTTTTACCAAAAAAAAAAATTCCAAATGGAGAACAAAGATTTGGACATGACTGAAGAATAATGCTAGCAAAGAATTTGTAATCTAGTGGAAGGAAAGAAAAATAAATGTGTCCAAGTATGGCCGTAATGTCAGGAAAAATCCAGACAATTGCTGCTTCCATTTTATCTCGTGTAAGCAATATGGGTCTTGCTTCATAACATGACAAACATAGAAATATGCATGGTATGACAACATATGTACAGCCTATGTCCTATTACCTGGGAGGGCTGGGAGGAAAAGAGAGAACATCGATTACAAAATGTCAGAAAATGAATATTAAAAATTGCATTGATGCGCAATCTGTAGAAAATAAAAATTGTAAAGTAGTCGGAGCTCAAATAGCAAACAGGAACCTAATGGTACCGATAGTGCTTAAAGAGCCTCAATGCATGTATCTGATGGGAGATGACTTGGAGGTGTTGTGGGCTCATGCCACAGTGTGGAAAGTGCTGGAATGGACAATAGGAAACCCTGGCTCTAATCCTGATTCTGATAACAATAATATTGATTATATAATAACAGCAACAACAATGAGAAAATTCTCCATTAATACATAATCAATAATTGATTGATAAATCTGATAACACTAATGATATAATAATAATGTGTTCCATTAATAATTTTGATCACAATAATATTAGTGGTAATAATGTTCATATAGTATCTTAAAGTGTGAAAAATGTTTTATATATGTTTTTATACTTAATCCTCAATAATCCTGTGAGGTTAAATGCTATTATTAAACCCATTTCATAGAAGAGAAACTGAAGTTGAGAGAGGTTCATTAACTTGCCCAAAATCTTACAGCTAAGGTAATATTTGAGGAAGGATTTGAACTCAGGTCTTCCCCATTTCAAATCCTATCCACTGTACCTCGTAGGTACTCCTACTCTTTTATAGCCTTGAGTAAATCCCTTAACCTTTTAAGTAAATAACTTAAACTTTCTCTGGGCCTCAGTTTCCTGATCTAGAAAATGAACAGAGTAGGCTAGTCTACTTTAAAGTTCCTCTCCAAAAAAATACTTTAGAGAATACAAATTAAGTTGCATCCTTATGGATATAGTTTCTAGTCGAGAAGCAGAAAATTGCCCCAAAGAATGAAGTAGATAGTCTAGGAAGAAGAACTGTGTTCTAAGAGAAGGGAAGGAAAAAATCTAAAACTTGGGAAAGGATGATTTTTACTTTTTTTTCCCTTCTTTAATTGGCTCTCAGGAGAGGAATACTATTGGGCTTGTTACCATCTGTTCTAGAGAAATGTTTACCCTATTATGAACTTTCCAGGAAGTGGCTTCAGATGAATGAACCACAAAAGCATGATAGTAATCATTTCATTAGTCAAAACCACGGAAAAGGACTGCCACTAGGGTCTTTGGGAAATGGTGAGTCTCTGCAGGCCTGGGGGGAAAGGAATTAGGATTATGCAAATTCATTCTAAAACACTTTTCCCCCAATTTAAGAAAAGGGCATTTATCCAACATCAAATTAGAAAGCCAGCTGACACTGAGAGAGAGTAATGGAGGGGAGGTTGGTGAGTTATTGGAGTTCCCTTTCTTCGAATTTAGAGGAGAAAGAGGACAGAGGGAAGGCAATAAAGAGAAAAAAGAAGTCAGAAGAAGAAGCAGAAAAAAAAGGAGAAAGAGGAGAGGAAGAGAAGATGAAGAAAAAGGAGAAAAATGAATGGATGGGTGAATTAATAAAGTATTGTTTAAGCATTTATGGTAAGCCCTGTTGATGCAAATGTCAGTTTGTTGACTTATTAATTCATAGTCCTTCCTCTCAAGGAATATAAATGGGGAAAGAAAATAGGGATGAGTGTCTTGATAGGAAAGACAAAGAAAATGGCAGTCAAAGTCAGAACAGATGTCTTACAGGTCCTCATCAAGAATGGTAATGTGGATTTACTTATCTTCTGGATCTAATGGAAAAAGGGAAAATGGGAGAAACAAGACATTTAACAACAGAGTCGTAGGAATAAATGGAGAATGGCAGAAATTTTGTTGTTGTTCAGTGGTATCTGATTCTTTGTGACCTTATTTGGGGTTTTTTTTTTGTTTTTGTTTTTGTTTTTATTCTTTTTGCCAAAGATATTGGATTGGTTTGTCATTTCCTTCTCCAGCTCATTTGACAGATGAGGAAACTGGGAGAAACAAGATAAAGTGACTTGTCCAGGGTCACACAGCCAATAAGTATATGAGTCTGGTCTTGAACTCAGGTCTTCTGGATTCCAGATCCACATCCACATCTACCCAACTATCTATCAAGCCACCAACTGCCCAAGTAGCCAGATAAAATGTGGGTAAATTGAAGTAAAGAAGGCTTGAGTGTCCAGTGAATGGAATGCATCCATTCCATTCACTGGAAAGGGAGATTTTCCATCTTACAGCATGCCTGAGACTTGAGCCCAGAGAATCTTTGCCAGTTTTTAGCTGCCTTTAATCCCTTTCTCACACTTTTGTCCTTCCTCTTTCCCTTGGCTTCTGTCTATTCTTACTGCTGGTAGTAATAGAATGTTATTTGAAAAAGATGTTCCAGGCCATGGAATAAGTCATGGTGCCAAAAGTAACCCCAGAGAATTATAATAAACTCGAATTTAAGAAAACATTCATGTATTTTTATTGTTTAAAGTACAACCACAAAAACTTATATTAGACCAAACAATGACTCTTCAGCAGCCCAATTTTCCAAAGAACAAAAATTAAGTAAATAGATAAAACTTTAAGATACATTTTAGGGGCTAATACCTACAAATAATAGTAGTTCATGTTTATATGCTGTTGTTGAGCCTTTCCAGTGGTATTCAGTGCTTCATGACTCCATTTGGGGTTTTCTTGGCAAAGATACTAGAGTGGTTTGCCAAACTTCTACAGTTCATTTGACAGATGAGGAAACTGAGGCAAAGAGTTTGAAGAGACTTGCCCAGGGACATGAAAAGGAGTCTTCCTGGCTTCAGGTCCAGCCCTCTGTATACCATGCCACCTACCTGCCCTTATATAATACTCTCCATGACATTATCTCATTTGATGTTCATGACAACCTTGGGGGAAAAAAGTTATTATCATCCCCATTTTATAGGTGAAGAAATTGAGGTTCAGAGAGGATGAGTGATCTGCTCAGGGGCACACAGCTAGCATCTGAAAATTCTCACTCCAAGTCTATCATCTATTTCCTATTGTCTCTTTCTAGTACTATAGGCATTGCCCACAGGTTCTAAAATAAATTATTCCAATTCCAGACTTATTATTTCACTTATTGATAGAAAATTCTTTATGATTCAATTTTTTAAAAAATATTCCAAACATAAACTCGAGAAATTTCTGAAAAGAAAAGCCAATGTTGAAATAATGTGAAATGTATTTTGGACTAATATGCAAACATGACCAGAATAGAAATATATATTATGTCTATACTCATGTGGAAAGGACAGCTAGATAGCACAGTGAATAAATCACCAGACCTCAGTTCAAGTCCAGCCTCAGACACTAGCTGTGTGATCCTAGACGAGTCACTTAAGCTTGTTAAAGAAACCTTAATTTCTTCTTCTCTAAAATGAGCTGGAGAAGAAAATGGCAGACCACTCCAGGATCTTTGTCAAGAAAACCCCAAATAGGGTCATGAATAACCAGACACAGCTGGGCTTCTGCATTTTTTTCCCTCTTTTCAGGGTTTATGGAGAGGTGGGAAGGGGGAAATGACTGCCTGATAATTGAAAAATAATTTTAAATTTTTTAAAAGATATTTTGAAATGAAATTTCAGAAAACTCAACAGAATTTGAAAGTACAATGAGAAGACAAAAGGAAATAAGTGTTTAGGTACCTGCTACGTGTGCTAAATCTGATATATTTTAGAAATATTGTCTCGTTTGATCCTCACAGCCATGGAAGTTGGGTCCTATCCCATTTCAAAGATGACAAAATTAAGGCAGACAGAAGTTAAGTAACTTGTCCAGGGACACACAACAATTAAGTGTTTCTGGTCAGATTTGATTTCAGATCTTCCTGGTTTTACTCCCAGCACTCCATCCATTATTGACTTTTTGTATTCCCCAGTGCTTAGCATAGTGCCCGGCTCATAGTAGGTCCTTAAATAAGACCTACAATTCACTCCATGGAAGTACAAGTCAGGTTTGGAAGTAGCGTGGCCAGATTGAATCAGGGGTCTTACAAAGAAATTTTGAAAATTATTTTTATTTCTTTACAAAAAAAGTGAATTCTGTCCAGATGCTCAGCTAGTCCAGTCTCAGAAAAGCCCATAAAAACCCCAAACTCTCCCTGCATGCAGTTATTATCACATTGAATTCCCCATGACAGTGGCACCAATGTTCTCTACACAATCCAGTCCATTGCCTGTTGGGAACAACAGCCATGAGAAGCCTGGATTGTTTGCTATAGGCCAATATGTGCCCAGAATGATCTCTAGGTTAAATATTGATGGAAAGTGAGTCAGGGCCACTCGGACCTAAGGACAGCTGCAACCATAGCAAGATGCAGCTCCGGGGCAGGGATGACTGTGTGTGCATCCCAGAAGGGAACCAGATCACAGACTATCTGAGCTTTAAAACCACCTCGTCTAATCCTCTCATGTTACTGATGAGGAAAATGGAAGGGAAAAGTGAGTTATTTCAGTATATACATCTAAAGTTATGAATTTTCCTTGTGGTTCAGTTTCCTCTGCGTCAGTTCTTTGGCCTTTCCATGTGTCTTTGAAATTATTTATTTCCTCATTTTTTTATAGCATGAGAGCACTCCATCCCATGAATAGACCACAATTTATTCAGTTGTTCCTTAATTGACGGGCATTCTCTTAGTTTCTATTTTCTCATCTCCCACAAAAAGGAACCGCTATAAACATTTTTGCAACTAAAGAATCTTTTCCTCTATTCTCTTTTCTCTTTCTTGCAATGGCATTGATATTTTTAAATTAATCAATATTAATTTTAAAATGAAATAGTAAATATTAATTTAGATTTTTAAATTATTAAAAATAATGTTTTACTTTTATAAATTGAAAAATGAAATGGATAGGATCAGGAAAATAATTTCAATAATAAAAAGGTAAAAAACAAACAACTTTGAAAGCCATACAATAATGATCAAAACAATGATCATTCATGATTCCATAGTTCTTTTTTATGCTGAACCCAAAACTGGCCTCCTGGTAATTTCTACCCAGCATTCTATTTTTTTTTTTCTGTGTAGGTGGTAGGCGTAGGTATCTGAGCTAACTGGGGCTAGGGAACCAGTTTGTGGGAACTCCCAGCCAAGATTCCAATGGTTTCCTAGGAATGCAGAGGAGTTCTGTAATCCGGTGACTCTGTCCTTTGTTTTATCCTTTGGAAGAATACAAACAAGATAGATACAAACAAACTCCACACATGAAGTATTAACGTGCACCTCTTGAAGTATTCAAAGCCTGTTTCACAGTTTCTAACCCTTTTGCCCCAGTGTTTTACATATATCTGTTGTTCATTGGTTTCATTTGCATCCGACAGTTCATGATCCCATTTGGAGTTTTCCTGGCATAGATCCTGGAGTAGTTTGGCATTTCCTTCTCTCGCTTATTTTATAGAAGAGGGAAATGAGGCCAACAGGATTAAATGACTCGTCCCAGGGTCACAGAGCTAGGAAGTGTCTGAGGCTAGGTTTGAACTCACGTCTTCCTGATTCCAGGCTTACTGCCTCCACATGTGTATGAAAGCTGTTCTGAGAGCAGGGCTGCTGATTCTCCAAGTGCATGGCATTAGACGTGGGGTGGGATGACACAGAGATCCAGGGTCCCTTCACTCACTATGTTCTCGAGACAGAAAGACCCAGTTTAAATCCTTCCCCAGTGTATGATCAGCTTCCCCAATCCACACAGAACCCAATGGGGGAAAGGGAAGCTTTTCTACACCTATAAATAGCAGGAATGCAGCTTCCTCTAGCATGTGTGACTAGAAAAGAGTTAGGAAATGTTTAGGCTACAAATCATAACCTCATTCCTCTTAAATCACTACTATCTTGGTCAGAAGTCATGCAAACTCGGCTTTACTTCTTGTTTGCTTTGAGGTCCACTTCCTGCCTCCATGGAATCACACTTCTTAAAAATGAGCTCTTTGGCCATCGCTTTTAGAGTACTGGAACCAAAGACCGAGAGTCGCCAGTGAGTAAGAGGACACAGGCTCTCCTTCTACTTTCAGAGTCCTCTTCCTCTTCTCCTCCATGTTTCAAGTCATCATGTATCTTTCATGGCAGCCCAAGCTACAGGCAGGCCTTCTAGAACCTTGGGTCATCAGCAGAGGGGAAAGTTTGGAAATTTAAAGCTGAAATGTACCTTCGAGGCCATTTGAGTTTAACTTCCTCATTTTAATGAAGAGGAAACAAGCACAGAGCACGTACATGATTTGTCTAAGATCATGCAGCAAGTCAGTGTCTCAGACAGGATTTGAATATTGAAGAAAAACAGTTAAATTAAATGAAATACAAAAAGAGTGTGCCTAATTATAACAAGTATTTATAGAGTGTTTTATGATTTGCAAAGCACTTTACAAATATTCTCATTTAGTTCGCACAACTATTCCAGGAGTTAGGTGTATTATTATCCTCATTTTACAGATGAGGAAACTGAGGCATCCAGAGATTAAATTAATTCCCCAGGATCACATAGCTGATAAGTGTCTGAGGCTGGGTTTGAATTCAGATCTTCCTGATTCCATGTCCTGTGCTACTCTATCCAGTTAGTCAAGAAACATGTATTAAATGCCTACTATGTACCTGGCACTGTGCTAAGTGCTAAAGATATACAAAGAAAGGCAAAATATAGTCCTTGGGTTCTAGGAAGTCACAGTCTAATGAAAGAGACAGCAGGCAAACAACCATGTTTAAAGAAGCTGCATACAGGATAAATTGGAAATTATCAAAAGTACCACCTGGATGCCTCTTTTATTATTCCATTCTACCTAGTCTGAAACTTTTACTACTACAAACTGGGTTACAAGTTAAAGTTGGAAGCATTGTGTTTAGGAATCTGGTTCTTCCTTCTAAAGGCAGCCATGACTTCCCTACATCACTCTCCTCTACCTCCATCTCCATCTCCCTCTCCTTCCCTCCTTTCTTCTCTCTCTCTCTCTCTCTCTCTCTCTCTCTCTCTCTCTCTCTCTCTCTCTCTCTCTCTCTCTCTCTCTCTCTCTCTGTCTCTCTCTCTCTCTGTCTCTCTTTCTCTCTCTCTCTTTTCTCTGTCTCTCCTCTTATTTCTGTCTTTCTTATTTTCTCTGTCTCTCTGTCTGTCTCTCTCCCCTTTTCTCTTTCTCTCTCTCTCTCTCCTTCCCCCACTCTCCTCTTCTTTCCCTCTTCTGTTCTTTTCTCTGCTTTTCTTCTCTTCTCTGTGTCTCTGTGTCTCTATGCCTCTGTCTCTCTGTGTCTCTGTCTCTTTCTGTCTCTCTCTCTCCTTTTTGTTTCATTAGCACAGATGAGTCCTGGAACCTCTACCACCTCAGTAATAATATCTGTTAAAAATCCAGGAAAAAATGATCTCTCCATCAAAGCCCTTTGCATCATCAAACAGTTTAATATCAGAAATATTTTATTCAATTAGTGGAAATGAGTTTAAAGAAGACATGTTGCCATCTGCTTTGCTGCAACATCCTAAAGATCATAGACCTGTTCTATCTGACTTACAGCTGAAGCCTTTTATATATGTTACCTTCCCCAACAGGATGTGAGCTCTATGATTAGTTGACTTTTCTTGTTTGTATCCTCCAATGCATTGCACACAGAAATTATTTAATAAGGGCTTTTTCTTTCATTCTTTGACTCACTCACTCATAAAGTTAAATATCTACCTAACTGTCATATTGGAAAACCCTGGAAGAGGACTCGAGGGAAGGTGATAAGGATACCAGGGTTAAGTTTTGATTTGGTTAGAAAGGTGGATCTTCAGGAAGGGGCAAGACCTGGGTAATCCTAAGGAAAGAGACCAGAAAGCTTGAAGATAGAAGATTAGGAAGGGAAGGTTCTAGAAAATGGTGACCAGCTCCAGCCAGGGCAGAGAGGAGTCCAAATCTCCTTTCTACTTTTTTTTCTGGTCAACTTTCCTATAATTTATTTCCATTTGTCTCAGTTTAATTGTCTACATCTGCTAGATGGCTCAGTAGACAGAGCACTGGATCTGAAGTCAGGAGACTCCTCTTCCTGAGTTCAAAGTTGATCTCAGACACTACCTTTGTGACCCTGAACAAGTCACTTAACCCTGTGTCTTCATCTGTACAATGAGCTGGAGAAGGAAATGACAAACCACTCCAGTATTCTTGCCAAGAAAACCACAACCTCCATCATGAAGAGTCAGACATGACTGAAAAACAACTCAACAACAACAACACAATACAAAAGAAGCCTTCTTGATTTTCTACATACCAACCTCTAAAATAGTTTCATCTCTCTTTCTTGTTGCCTTGGGGCATATAATCAAGCCAACTCTGTGAGCTTCTTTAGGCATGTTTTCATGATGCAGTTTATCCTTAGCCATAACTTCCTTCCTTCTACTTATTTTATTTATAGTGACATGTCAAGGTTAATTCAGATCCTATAGCAGTATATCTATGCAAGCTGGCTAGCACCTTGGATAGAATCCCAAGCCCAGACTCAGAAAGACCTGAGTTCCAATCCAGCCTCATACATTTACTGTGTGATCCTGGGCAAGTCAATCAGTCAATAAACATGTATTAAACACCTATTATGTGTCGGGCACTATCACTTAACCATTGTCTGCCTTTGTTCCCTCAACTATGAAATTAAATTATAATGGCACCTACCTCCCAGGGTTGCTGTGAAGATCAAATGAGATAATAATTGTAAAGAGCTTGGCACAGGGCCTGGCACAGAGTAGCCACTTAATACATGTGTATTTCCTTCCTTGCTTCCAGGCGTCTCTTTTGTGCCACTCTGTCGCCATCACTGTGTAAGTGGGAAAAGGGAGCCCACATAGGACGAAGGACCATTCATTATTCCTCTTTGTTTCCCAGGTGGCCATGGCCAAAAGCTTTACCAAGTAGCCAGCGAATTGGCGATGAACTTCTCCATACTTAGCAGGCCAGGCTTGTTTGTTTGTTTGTTTGTTTTTGAGCCCGGGTCTTCCAGGAACCCAAGACAATCAGCAACCACTCCTGCACCGAATCCACTGCTGAGTGCACATGCCAGTGCATGGAAGGCTTGGCCTGATCAGTTTCCACCTGGCTCAGTTGGTCCCTTCTTGGACCACTTGTTCCACGCTCTTTATCCCATCTGCCTCCTGTTCCCAGGGGCTCATTATATCATAGTAGACTAAGTGTGGACACTTGGCTTTGGGCCTTCTGCGACTCAGAATTCCCTAGCTAAAGATCTACATGCCCAGCCCCTCCCCCCCAGGAGCATGCCACAGTCTGCCATGCTTGGGCTGGATCTGATCTTCAGAAAGGCATGACTTTGGTCGGGATTACATTCAAAGTCTTTAAGGACTCAGTGACCTGCATGCCACTGGGAGGCATCTGAGGATAACTTGCATGGTGAGTCTGTCTGTCCTTTAGCTAGAGTGATCCTCAGAAAGCAGGCTCAATCCAGGGTGTCCCTTTAAGTTTCCTCTCTCTGGACCAAACCTCACCAAGAATCCCCCAAGAATCACAAAATGCTGGCACTGGAAAGGGCCTTAGAGATCCTGAATAAATTGCCCCCAATTCACAAAACTGAAGCTCAGTGAGGGAACGAGCAGAGGTTTATTCATTGAAAGATTTGGAGCTGGAAGGGCAAACAATAAAGCTAATAATGATTACACATTGATTCACAAATGTGATTATGCATGAGCAGTTAGGTTGTTCCAGCTGGACCAGGAATCAGGAAGAGATGAGTCCTAATCTGGCCTTGGACACTTGCCCTGGCTCAGTGACTCTGGGCAAGTCAGTAACCCTGTTTGCCTCATAATGCCAAACCATTTCAGTATCTTTGCCAAGAAAATCCAAAAAGGGGGCAGCTGGGTGACTCAGTGGATTGAGAGTTAAATCTGGCCTAAGACACTTCCCAGCTGTGTGACCCTGGGCAAGTCACTTGACCCCTATTGCCTAGCCCTCACCACTCTTCTGCCTTAGAACCAATACACAAAATTGATTCTAAGATGGAAGGTCAGGGTTTAAAAAAAAAAAGAAAACCCAAAAAAGGAGTCATGAAGAGTCAATCACAACTGAAACAAGTGAACAACAAAGATTATAAATGATGCTGTAGATAGGTACACAAATGGTCACACACATGAAGCATGCCATTAAATTCCTCAATCCCCAACGATTTCAATTCAGACAAATGTGATAGTCATAAAATAATGGTGGGTAACCAAGAGAAGGCGCTAGAGGCTGAAAATCTATGTTCAGGTATTGACTCTTTCATGAACTAGTTGTGTAACCTTGAAAAAAAAATGCTAAATTCCTTGGGCCTCAGTTACCTCATCTGTGGAAAAAAAAAAGGGGGGTGTGGGCTGGAGGGGTGGTACAAGAGAGAGGTTGGAGAGTCTACCATCTTGAATAGCCTATGATTTTATGTCTCTTTCTCTTTCTAAGTTCTGAAATTCAAGGTGCGTTGCAGTGGAGCATTGGAATTGGAGCCAGGAGACCTGAGTTCCAAGCCATGCTCTGCGACCTTGTATGGCTTTGTGTGACTTTGCAAGAAGCATCCAACCTCTCTGAACCTCAGGGAGAGGGCCAGTCTGAATGTCTGCTGAGGCCCTCCAGCCCTGAATCTTATTGTCCTATGATCTGTTCCATGATCCAGATTGCTCTTCTGTGATTCAGTCCTTTCAAGATTTTATCAATCATTTCCACCTTGGGGAGAATGATGTACCTGAGCAGAGGTTTTGAGAACCAGAAAGAAGGAAAGAGCCTGAGGGCACAAAAAGAAGAGAGGAGGAGGCTGATGGAGCAGCCTATTTGAGCAGAAGATAAACTATCCACTTCATAATTTCCTTACATTCAGTGCTTACATCATTTCATTATGTTCCCTTATGCCTTTGAAATAAATAAGCCACACAAGGAGCTTATCCAAAATGGTTAACATGCTTAGCAATCGCATAAACTAAACACAGGTCCTCTCTCCCTAAATATACATGGTCCCTGGCATGTCCTCCTCTGGCTAATTATTCCTTCCTATGTTTATATCTTACTAAATAACCAAGAAGCCAGAAGAATATAGAAAACTGCCTCTGAAACTCTACTTCAAGGAGTTTAAAAACTGATTTCAAGTTCCATGTTTGTTAGTTGGCCAATTTTTCTATTTTCTGTCCATTTCTCCAGTTACAAAGAAGAAAAGTGATGACCCTGCAGGAAAACAAGGGATGGTGTAGCCACTTTGGCCCTAATGGGAGACAAAGTAGAGAATCATCTACATGGTGTGTATGATTGGAAGAGGGTGATGAGATCCCACAGGCTGAAATTCCTACTCTTCTTGATTAAGGCTTAAACTCCAAGCATCCCCATCAGGGTACCTGGGATGGACAAGCCACTAATTTGCATAGATTAGCTAGCTAGGGGACACCAGTCAAAGGGGCAGAGAATGAAGATTAAAAGGGTAAACTAAGATGAAGAATCAAGGTGGGGAAATTATGCAGCCAATGCTAGAAAGTAATCATAAAATGTTAGAATTGACAGAGCCCTCGGAGGTCATCTAGTTCAACCTCCTTTTTTCATTGAAGGGGAAACTGAGACCACCGAGCTAATGTGACCTGATCAAAGTTAATGATAGATGCAGAACTCACACTTAAGGCTTCTGATGCCAGTCCCAGCGTTCTTTCCTCTAGCTAGGTGGGGATAGCCATAGGGAACCCAGTACAGCCAGAGGGGGGATTTGGGGGTACGGGGGGCTGAGAGCATTATGATAATATTATAGTATAATATTATTATGTTTATTATAAAATGATCTTATTAAATTTATTATATAATATCAATGATGCTTTACTATAATAATACATTGTGTAATATATTATAACAATATAGAACATATATTAACATATGGTCATAAAAAACTGTTAGGTTATTTGATAGACATCATTTCATTTGATCTTCACAACAACCCTGGATTAGGTTAGGTATAGCTAATGTTAGCATCTCTGTTTTAAAGATAAGGAAAGTGGGACAGCTAGATGGTTCAGGGGATTGAGACCCAGGCACAGAGATAAGATTTCCTGGGTTCAAATCTGTCCTCAGACACTTCCTAGCTGTGTGACCCTGGGCAAGCCACTTAACCCCCCATTGCCTAGCCCCTGCTGCTCTTCTGCCTTGGAACAGAAGAAAAGGGTTTAAAAACAAATCAAGATAAGGAAAGTAACTCTAAGCAAGTCACCTAACCCTGTTTGCCTCAGTTTCCTCATCTGTCAAATGAGCAAGAGAAGGAAATGGCAAACCACTCCAGCATCTTTGCCAAGAAAACCCTACCTGGGGTCATGAAGAGTTGGCCATGACTAAAAATGCCTGAACAGTAACAACAAAGTAGGGCTTAAGAAAGTTAACCAGTTTCCTCAAGATCACATTTTTAGTGACAGAAGGGGGACTGTTGAACCCAGGTCATTTGACTCCTGCTCCAGTATATTGCCATTATGCCACCCATCACTGGGTGCTAGAAAGGGCACATCCTGGAAGAAGAGGAGAAAACACAAAAACAGGTAAAAGGGTGGCTGACCCTGTCTTAGATTCTTAGAGAAATAATGATCCTAATATGCATAGCCATTCACTTCCTCTTGCCCTGTCCGGAGAGATTATTGTCCTCTCAATGGAAAGAGCATCTATTTTCCCACCATCTCCTCCACTCCTACCTTCAAAGCTCCTTACCTGTGGTTCTGCATTCTTTCACTTTGTCTTGCTTGTGAACAGGAGGCTGCAGGCAAGGTTTTTTCCCTTCAGCTCACGGGTTCAGCTCTTGTGGAAGATTTATAGTTTCTACTCCACCCCCAACATACACACACACACACACACTCCTCGATTTCCCAATCAGGTTTGTGTCAGTCCCAAAACTGACTGTGCTGACACACCTTTTTTCCTCCTTCCCAAAAGAGCACCTCTCCAGGGCACCAGCCCTATTGGATGTCTTGGCTTTCTGCCCTCCCAGATAGGGAAGTGCCTGGCAACTTCTGCTTAAGTTTCCCTTATTTATGTGTGTGTGTGTGTGTGAGAGCTACACATTTCGTAGTTCCAGATGATAGAGGTAGTATTTCAGTAAAACCCAAATTACCAGGATGGATGGAATGTTTAGTAACCAGAACGTTAGGTCTCCAAGTGGATGCACCATTTTGCCAAAAGGTTATAATGGCTTTATTTTGTTCAGGAACTCTAATAACAGGCTGTTGACTCTTTTTTTTTTTTAGTTTTTTAGACTTTTATTAGTATTTCTTTAATTGAGTGTTCTGGAACTAGCCCCAAAACTGAATTTAAGATTAGATTTCCCAGGCCATGTTCCCCGAAAAGGCAATTCATTAACTTCAGAATCTCTGATCCTGAATGAGGTAATGAAATGGTTCTCCCACACATCCCCCTCCCAACTTCCTTATTCTTTATTTTCTCTAAGGAATTAGAAATAGTGTCAAAGAAAAGAAAGGGTAGGATACTGAGATGATGGAAGGTCCACACTGACCAGCAGTAATGATGTTAACATTCTCTTAGATCATGACTTTTCTCACAATGACCCTGTGAATTAAGTAGAGAATTCTCCACCTTACAGATTAGGAAACTGAGGCTCTAAGAAGATAAAGTGCCTTACTTGGTTCATAGAGTCAGTAAGGGTCTCAAATCGAGATCCTTATTCCCACTCCCTTGCTTTGTTGATCAGTCATTTTCAGTCATATCTGACTTTTAATGACACCATTTGGGTTTTTCCTGGCAAAGATACCAGAGTGGTTTGCTATTTCCTTTTCCAGCTCATTTTACAGATGAGGCATTGAGGTTAAGTGACTTGCCCAGGATCACATAGCTAGTAAGAGTCCGAGCCTTGATTTTAACTCATGAATGAGTCTTCCTGATTCCAAACTCAGTGTTCTATCCATTGTGCCACTTAGCTGCCCTACTTGCAATCCCTCAATCTTTCTATATTCTCATTTTGCCCTGAATAGCTAATATTTCTAAAGCCCTTGGATGCTTGCAAAGCACTATTGTGTCTTTCAAGGCTCACAAGAAGCATTGGTTAATTCAGATCCAGCATAGAAATAAAGAGAATAAGAATGACCACATAAATGGAAACAACAAAGCAATCAAAACTGAATGCTGCTAAATTATAAAAATTAACTTAAGCTAAAACTGATAATAGTATGAGCAGTATAAGGGAAGGGAATACAATGGAAGCACAATAACTCTTGAGTTAGAGGCCCTGGGTTCAAATCTCATTTTTGCCTCTTACTACATGCATGATCTTAGACCAAACACTTGAGCATCTGTTTTCCTCTCTATAAAAAAGTGAGGTGGGGATTGGGGGAGGAAGTGGATAGCATCAGCAGCTAGGGTGGTTCCATAGGCAGAGAACTAGGACTAGAATCAGGGAGCCTTGGACACTCACCAGCTTCGTAACAAATGCCAGGATGTATTTATTGAGCAAATGTTATTTGCAAAAAGGGAAGGGGAAAGGAGCTTCATGGACTCCTGGAGAATTCTTGCAAATTGAATGGAACCAAACAGTTCTACTTGAATAAAACTTCCTTTCTCTGGGTCTAGATTTCTTCGTCTGTAAGATGAGAAGGCTGGACTCAAAGGGTTCAAAGTTCTGTTCCAGCTCTAAATGTATGATGTTATGACCCCATGAATTCCACATCCTAAAGGAAATTCCTCTATGCCTCGTTCCTTTACCAACCAGAGGAGATGGTCATTTCCAGGATTCAGTCCCAATCGAATAGGATGTCATACAATGAGAAGAATCTTAGAAATATAGAGGAGTATTAAAGCAGGAAAGTACTTTAGATATTCTCTAGTCCAACCGCCTTATTCTACAGATGAGGAAATTGAGGCACCCTGTTTAGTTAACAAGTATTAAGTACATCTTTCTGTTCTGCCCTATGCTAAGTGCTAGGGATTTAATAAAAAGCAAAACCAGTCCCTGTCATCAGGGAACTCATACTTTAATGGGAGAGATGACATTTTAACATATTCACAATATAGGATGTATATAGGGTAAACTGGAGATAATCCAAAAGGAAGGCACTGAGATTAAGGAAAGGATTTGAGTAGAAGGTGGGATTTTTGGCGAGATTTGAAGGAAGCCTGAAAAGCTGAGCCAGAGGTGAGGAATGAGAATATTCCAGGTGTGGAGGATAGCCAGTGAAAATTCAGAGTCAGGAGAAGGAATGTCTTATTCTTGAGGAAGAGCAAGAGGGCCAAAGTCAGTGGATCATCACAGATCATATGGAGAGGAATAAAGAGTTAGAAGAATCCTGGGAATGTAAGAAGGGACCAGTATCAAAAGAGTTTTTAAAAAGTCAGAAGAATTTATATTTGATTCTAGAAGGAACAAGGAGCCCCTGCAGTTTGTTGGATGCACAGTGGGTTTGGGAATGGTATAATAAGATTTGTGCCTTGAGAAATTCAGTTTGATGGTTTAGTGAAAAATGGCCTGAACTTGGGAGAGACATGAGGAAGAGAGACCAACTAGAAGGCTATTGTAAATTAGGATATAAAACAGACAATTTAATGGTCAATTTAATTAGCTTGATAATTAATAACTTTATTGAGATCCATAGTATTTGTTGAGCCACACAAAATGATTTTACTTGTTTTTATACTTTTGTTTCCAGGGCTAATTGTTGAGTCTGCTTTGGGGCTAAGGCGATTTTTTTTCTCTTTCTCTTGTACTCTCCCATCTTCTCTCTCATTCTATTTCTCTTTCTCTTACAATAAAATACCTGGAGGCAGTTAGGTGGTTCAGTGGCAGAGATGGGAGGCTGACCTCAGACACTTCCTAGCTGTGTGACCCTGGGCAAGTCACTCAACCCCCATTGCCTAGACCTTGCTGTCCTTTTTCCCTACAACCAATAATACACAGTATTGTTTCTGAGATGAAAGGTAAGGGTTTTAAAGGAAAACAAAATACTCATTTTATTTGTGTGTTTATTTATATGCTCTGCCCACTAGACTGCAAGTTCCAAGGGCAGAAAGTATATCCTCTCTAGCAATAAGTAGAGTAGCACACAGTTAGTGCTTTAATACACTCATATTTAAGGACAGAAGGAAGAAATTAAAACTCAGGATGAAGAAATGAGGCAGTGCCTAGTCAGGTGTGTGATGTAAGTATGAATTCAATCCAGAAAATGTCACTTAGGGCCATCGGTGGATCCCAGGATAAAGAGAAGTCCCAGCAAATCAAGCTCCCTCTCCGCAATCAACAGAAACACATCTCTCTTGGTCCAAGGTGCTCCTAGATCTAGATTGCTCCGTCTGAAACTTAAGCCGCGTTTTGACCAAGGGATGTCCCCTTGCACCGCCCCAGCTTGGAACTTCATGATCTATAAAAAGATGCTGGTTCGTTCTTTCCGTGGCTAAAGGAAATCAGGCAGTCACAAGAGAATGGCTTACTCAGTCTTTTTAGGAAGTAGAGCTTCTGAAGCAAGTCATCCAGAAGTCAGGCTCTCCAACATTGCACCTGGCGGCGTCAACTCCTCTAAGAAGAAATGTACATTTTCTTCTGCCTTCCCAAAGGTTGCCCCGCCTCTTCTGGCTCCCAGCTCTGAGTCATCCAGGGCGCTCTTACTGTCCCTTTTCACTAGTATCCACAGCAGCTGGCTGGGATTTACCCCAGTGACGCCATGGGAAAGGGATGACCCACAAAATATAAAAGCCCCGCTGGGATTTCTCTGCTATTCCAGGAGAAACCATTGAAGAGGCTTAGTGCAAGGACTGGAAAGCTGACGCTTCCCTTTTTCAAGGTTGGGGCTTTATTGGTCTAGGGACCAGGAACCAGTGAATAGAGGCAAGCCAAGGTTCCTTCCCCTTTTCTTTCACTGGGTGGCAACGGGTTGGAAGACGAGGCCAGTTAAAAGGAAGCCCAAGTTGGAGACAGAAGAACGGGAAAGGAACAAATGAAGCCATCAACGACATTAGGAGGAATTCCTTTCTCTGGAGAAAATGGTTGGAAGGAGGGGCTCTTCGGAAGCCAAGCTAATTGTGTGGGCAGTCTATATGGGGAGGGGGAGTACCCAAGAGAGTCTGCCACATGGAGAGAGGCATCATGGTAACAGACCCCTGGAACTAGTAGACTCGGGCTAAACAAGGGAATGGGGTCTCTCCCTGTGGCATCGTCTAGCAAAGACGACAAGAAAAATATGGTCCCCGAATCATTTTAAAGAGAAAATGAGAGGGCAGCCTGGAGTCAGGAGGACCAGAGTTAAAATTGACCTCGGACACTTCCTGGCTATGTTTCTCTGGACAGTCACTTAAACCCAACTGCCTAGCCCTATCTACTCCTCTCCTTTAGAATTAATTCTAAGACAGAAAACAAGGACTTTTTGTTTTTAACTAAAAAAAAAAATTCAAGAGAGAGAAAATGTACCTTCTCACAAGCATACTTCCCTTTTGTGTCCATACCGTAGGACAGAACCCTGATCTGCCTACCCCAGTTGTGGCTCTGAACTATGGTCATATCACCATATATGAGAACACAAAAGAGAGACTTGTTTAGGACAAAAAATAAATTTTAACGAGGTAGCGTAATATAGTGGAAAGAGCAGTGAAATTAAAATAAAAGAAAGATGGGGGCAGCTAGATGGCTTAGTAGAGCCATGTCTAGAGATGGAAGGTCCTCCGTTCAAATCTGACCTCAGATACTTCTTAGCTGTGTGACTTTGGGCAAGTCACTTAATTGAAAACCAAAGTCCAGAGAAGGTAAATGACTTGTCCAAGGTCATAGAGATCATGACTTGAACCCAGATTCTCTGACTCCAAGTTGAATGTTCTTTCCACTAGAGTAGGTGGCCCCGATACCAAAAAGTCTACCTCTTTAGTAGATAGAAAACTATCCAACAAAAGTAGAAAGATCTAATTTCATCCTTACCTCTGCTATATACTGACTGTGTGAGCCTGGGGAAGTCATTTAACCTTAATATTCCAGGACACTCTCTAAGACTATAAGTTGCACAAAAGGTGCACAGCTGGTAGGATAAAGAGAGTTGTCTCACCTGGGAATTTAGAATCACAGGTATAGGCTGTATTTATTATCCATTTTATCTATACAAATGATTTACTCCTGAGGAAACATTTAATCATGTATCATCAGTGGAATGTATCAGTCCTCCAAAAAGCTATAGGACAAATTTCTAGAGTGCTTTAAAGGTGTTTTCATAGCAACCCTGAGATAGATAATAAATTTATCTAAATGTATTAAATATTTATAATCTATATTTACATGTAAACATAAATCTATCTAAATGTATATATTTAAATATATGATAAATATATATTTTAATACTTTTATTTCTATAAATTAATGTTATGATTCCTGTTTAGCAGATGATGAAATTGACCTTCAAGGAGGTTAAATGATCTATCCCATATCATAAATGTCAGATTCAGGATTTGAACTCAGTCCTTCAGATTCTACATCTGATTCTCAGTGCTATGTTCCCATTCTTCCTGACAGAGCCTGAATGAAGTTCGCTCAGCAATTCCATTTTTTGCCAGTGCATATATCAAAATGGATCTCTTTTGTGAAATGAAAGAAGCTATAGCCAACCACCTCTTGGAATTGATAGAAAAGGAAAATGTCAGAAAATAGGAGCTCAAGGAAGGATTCGTTTTAGAGAAAGTAGTTACTATTGGAGAGGAAGTAGACTTAGTTTGGGGAAGACATTTTCTCTCAAGAAAAAATTAACCTAAGAGATTAAAATAATAAAACAGAGAAAACTTGGGTAAATAGAGACCTTCAGAGTGGCAAAACAAGATGAGCCTTGCTGGATTTCTTTCTTGAAGGAGTCCCCCACTATCTTAATTATCTGCCCCCACCAGGATAGTCTGATGAGATAAACTCCTGAGAAAACATTCCCACTGACACAAATCATGGAATCTTTGACATCTCAGGATACCTCAAGATGAACACAGTCTCCCCACAACCACCTGACATCCTGTCCCTAATATTCACTCTCTCAATTAGGGAAAACAGATGTTTTTAGTTGAGGAATGTCACCTAATTCTGTATAAAGCTTTATTTATGTGTGTATCTGCAGGAACTTTGTTCTTGGTCTCTGTCCATGGACTGATTCCAATCAAACTTTTTTATCTTCTAGTCTTGCCTCCTGATTTACTGACCTTCATTGGATCAAGATGGAAGGAACTAGTTTCCAAGGGGATCTTGGGACCTCTGAGTTGGGGAATTCCTCAACACTACCCACAGATTTGGTGGTGAAAGAAGTTGGTAAGCCTAGTAATGAACCGATGGCTTTGTCCAGAGAATATTTGTGGCCATCTTTACTACTACTACTACAACTATTACTATTACTACTAGTCCTCTTATTACTACAACTACTACCATTACAACTGTTACTACCTGTGGAGCACTAAAATTTTTTTTAGAAATTAAGTAGCACTATGTTTAGAGTGTGGGGCTTGGAGTCAGAAAAAAACTGAGTTCAAATCTGGCTTCAGGTACTAACTAGCTGTGTGACCTTGGGCAAGTCACTTAACCTCTAATTGTCTTGGTTTCCCCAACTATAAAATGGGGATAGTAACTGCATCTACTCCCCCTTTTTTTAAAGGCCTTTAGACTCCAAATCCAACACTCAGTGCTTACAGTTCAATTCTTCATGAATGAGGTTGAAACATGATCTGTAAGCAGGACTGCTATATATTGAATTCTCTTCTATGAAACTAAAATAGCTGTAACTGTTTCCTTTTTGTAAAGAAAAAAATGAAATATTATTTGTAAGGAACTTAATTAACATGGATCCTGGCACATAATAGATACTACAAAATGTTGTTATTATTAATCAACAGGGCTAATGAACTCTCATGGCAATCTTAAACAGGTCAAATTTGTCTTTATTGCTCTCACTTCCTGGTAATTCCCTTCTGCTGCTATCTTTAAGTTTCATGCTCCAAAATTAAGTTTCATTCCTTCCTAGAAACTCCATTAATCAATATCTCATTTCCTTAAATCAGCTGGTCTCAGTTCTTGTTAGGAGGAGCAAAGGCTGAGTAACCTAATTTATATTTACATATGAACGATGAATGATTAATAGGGAAGGCAGCATAACTAATGCATAAAAGTTTGGGTTTGGGGTCAGAAAGACCTGGCAAGCCCTGACACATATTTGCTGTGTGACCATAAGGAAAGTCACTTAACCTCTCAGAACACCCAAACAAACTCTGCAAGGCTATATATAAGTTATAGCTGAGTAGCTCTTCTCCATGAGTAGATTTTCCTCACTAGGAGTTCCCCTCATACATTCCCCCAGACATACATTTCCTACTATAGGAAACTGTCAAGAAAAGATATAAAATCATAAAATGCATTTAGAATTGGAAAAGATCTCCGTGGCTGTCTAATCCAAACTATAAATGGAAACTAATATCTACACTTCAACCAACAACTGGTTATGCTATTTTTGCTTGAAAATAATGAATGGGGGACAGTTAAGTATCTCAATGGATTGAGAGCCAGCCATAGGGACAAGAAGTTCTGCTGGGTTCAAATTTGACCTCAAATATTTTCTATGTGTGTAATACTGAGCAAGTCATTTAACCCCCATTGCCTAGTCCTTTTCACTCTTCTTTCTTGGAACCAGATTCTAAGATGGAAGGGAAGGAAATTTTTTAAAAGGTTTAAAAAAGGGAAGGAATGAAGGGTAAGGAATTTTTCTTTCTTTCTGAAGCAGCCCAGTTCCCTTGTTCCTGATGGGAAAGGGATACTGGGAGATCTAGTTCAAAGGTACAAGATTTTCTAATTACACAACTTCTTTCCTGGGAGGCAGATGATGTTTTTCACCAAGAGTTCTTGAGGATTTTCCTGGATCCCTGCATTGCCAAGAACAGCTAAATCACTCATAAAAGTTCTTACATAATATTGCTATGACTGTGTACATTGTTCTCCAGGTTCTGCTCATTTCACTTTGCATCAATTCATGTAAGTCTTTCCAGGTTTTTCTCCAATCATCCTCATTATTTCTTATAGCACAGTACTATTCTATTATAATCAATCATATGCCACAACTTTCTCAGCCATTCCCCAATTGATGGACATCCCCTTAGTTTCCAATTCTTTACTACCCCAGAAAGAGCTACGATAAATATTTTTGTACAAACAAGTCCTTTCCCCCTTTTTTAGAATCTCTTTGGGAAACAGACTTACTAATGGTATTTTTGGCTCAAAGGGTATGCACAATTTTAAAGCCCTTTGGGCACTGTTGCAAATCACTGTCCAGAATGGTTAGATCAGTTCACAACTGTACCAGCAGTGCATTAGTGTTCTAATTTTCACACATCCCCTCTAGCATTTATTATTCTCCTTTTCTGTCATATTAGCCAATCTGATAGGTGTGAGATGGTACCTCAGAATTGTTTTAATTTGCATTTCTTTACTTGAGTGATTTAGAGCATTTTTTCATATGATTATATATAGCCTTGTTTGTTTGTTTTTATCTGAAAACTGCTTAGTCGATCATTTGGTGAATGATTTGTATTCCTACAAATTTTATTTACTTCTCTATATAGTTGAAAAATAAGGTCTTTATCAGAGATGCTTGCTGTAAAAAAAGTTTTCCCCAACTTTCTCCTTTTCTTATAACCTTGGTTGCATTGGTTTTGTTTGTGCAAAACTTTTTTAGTTTAATATGATCAAACTGATCCATTTTACATTCTGCTTTATTTCTCTCATTAGGGACCTCATCTTAAGAGAATTGTTTTCCCCCTGTGGCTCTTTGTTTCCACCTCAGAATGGCTCCAGTTGTATCTTTTAATATACTTATGGTGGAATTTGTATTCAGATCTCTCTGAATGTGAATAAAAGGAATCTCCATGTACCCTATGAGTGTTCCAGATGCCAAGTGCATAATGGCAATAGGACAATCATTATTTCACTCCAAAGAAAATGCAGAAGTTGCAAGAGTCAAAAGATCACACACACACACACACACACACACACACACACACATACACACTACTGAAACTATATAAAGTACCTCTCTCCTTCCTTGGGAAGGAAAATAAGCCCAATTCGTAGCAACCTTACTTGTAATACTCTTGTGAATTAATCTTTTTCTGAGTGTATTGGTAAATGTTTAATAACCAATTCTCTGGAAGAAAACTGCATAATAAACATGCTTTTAATTTTAATTTGCATTATTTTTTTAAACCCTTACCTTCTGTCTTAGAATCACCACTGCAGATTGGTTCTAAGGCAGGAAAACAGTAAGGGTCAGGCAATGTGGGTTAAGTGACTTGTCCAGGGTCACACGGCTAAAAAGTGTCTGAGGCCAAATTTGAACCTAGGACCTCTCATCTCTAAGTCTGTATCTCAAGCCACTGAGCCACCCAACTGCCCCCTTTAATTTGCATTATTAACATTTTCTCCATCACTTTCTTAAGTCTCAACAATCAAACAAAATAACAAATCCATTACTTTTGCCAATTTATGAAGTGTAAGTGCTCACACTGAAAATTTAACAATCAACTCTTGTGCCTTTGTTCTACAGTCTAATGCAATACCTTCCTCTACCTTCAAAAACTCATAGTACTACCTTATGGTTTAGTTTCCTCACAATGGAATAATTTGAGGGGCTGCTTAACAAATAATCTCTTTCTCATTAGATCTCCATTAACTAAGTAAATAACTGGTGTAAGGGTTAAATCTGGAGTTTTGCCAAATAAGAGAGCAGCTTTTAATAATTTAAGTTTTTATGAAAATATAGTAGAGTTGTAAATTAATATTATCCCTTTAAGTCAGAGAAAAGAAAACTTCCAGCAGCTTTTAGCAATTAACAATATATTAATTAAAATAGATAGTAAAATAATATAGTAAAAGGAATATAGTAAAGGAGAGAAATATAGGAAAGAGATAGAGAAAGAAAATTTTCTAATGTCTATTCTAGTTTTCCTCTAATACCTATAACTACCTATAATTACTGCCTATATCTATCTATATCTACCTATAACTGCCTATAACTGCTGGTAGCGAAAGTCCAGCTGATCACCCCTCAGCTCAACTTACCAGGCAGAATACAAATATATATATATATATATATTGTATGTATATATATCCCAGCCACCAACTAATCACCACCCCATACCACCAGCAACCAACCCTCAATGACCAACTCACACCCGGCAGCCTACTTCCCCCCAACTGCCAGCCCTAACTGTCAGCAACTGATAGATGGACCAACTCATTCTTGCACCTTTTATATACCCTTTTCTACCTCACTTCCTATCTCTATGGTTCCTCCTTCCTGTCTCTATGGTTTCTACTTCCTGTCACTGTGGGCTAGTTAATCCCTACATATCTCTGTGGTAAGAAGACCTCCAGGTCCCCGTTAAATTTAAAAAAGGAATAAAGAATTCCCTTTTACATTGGCTTAGTTCTCCAAGCAGGATGCTGTGAAGAAGATATATGAACTGCTGACTTCTTTTTCCAAGGATTATACATCATGAAAGATCTTTCTTTTTCTAGAAGATCTCATCCCTAAATTTTCCAATTTGGGAACTCCTGAATTTGGGCTTACCCTTCAAAAGCTAATTCTGGGGGCAGCCATTTGTGGCTTTAGTGTATTGAGAACCAATCTCATAAAGAAGAGATCTTAGGTTCATATCTGGCCTCAGACACTTCCCAGCTGTATGACCCTGGGCAAGTCACTTAACCCCCATTTCCTAGCCCTTACCACTCTTCTGCCTTGGGAGTCAATACACAATATTCTTTCTAAGATGGAAGGAAAGGGTTTTTGTTTTTTTTTTTTTAAGGTGATAAAACCAAGGAAATTTCTTTTTTTCTGGGAAGAAAGTTAAATTCTGGGACCATGTTGCCTATGAACTTTGAAATCCTTCTTCTCTTCCATATAGAAGTTTGGGGGTCACTGACGCTGTCCGTGAAGTACCCATATATAAGCATCTGTCTACCTTCATCATGTTGAACCTCAGTATTAATTATTCCTGGAGAAGACTATGCATGGATACAAGTTCCTCCACCAACTCCTTCCAGTTGGTCTCCAGTTGGTCTTTACCCACTCTGGTTCATCATCATTTTAAATTACACTATGTCACCCTGTCCACTTTGCTATTAAATAAACTCTAATGGTCTCCTAGTACATGCATCACATATATAATGTTCTGTCTGGCTTTTAAAGCTCTTTGTACTGGCCACTTCCATACGTGTCCAGGTTACTTATATTTTACTCCCCTCCTTGGACACTAAGGTCCAGTGACTGTAGCCTCATTGCTGTTCCTTGAACAAGACACCCTCTCTCCTGACCAGGTGCATTTTTTATTGACTACCCCCTCATGTTTGAAATGTTCTCCCCCCTCATGTATGCTTTCTGGCTTCCTTCAAGTCTCAACTAAAACCACACCTTCTGTAAGAAATCTTTCCCAGGGGGCAGCTGGGTAGCTCAGTGGATTGAGAATCAGGCCTAGAGATAGGAGGTCCTAGGTTCAAATCTGGCCTCAGATACTTCCCAGCTGTGTGACTCTGGGCAAGTCACTTGACCTCCATTGCCTAGCCTTACCACTCTTCTGCCTTGGAGCCAATACACAGTATTGACTCCAAGATGGAAGGTAAGGGTTTAAAAAAAAAAAAAGAAAAGTAATCTTTCCCAGTGCTCCTTAATCTTGGTGCCTTCCTTCTAAGTCATCCACATGGTCTCTCTCCACTTTATGTTGTATATTCCATGTATATGAATAGTTGTTTATATGTAGTCTCCCCCATTTTGTTGTGACATCCTTGAGGACAAGGACTATGTTGCCTTTCCTTGTATCTCCATTGCTTAGCATAGTTCATGGCATATAGTAGGCACTCAATAAATACTCATTGATTTGACTTCTCCCCCAAAATGAAGGGTGCCTAGATGGAGCAGTAGATAAAGTACCATCCTCAAGTCAGGAAGAGTTGAGTTTAAATCTAATCTCAGATACTAGTAGGGTGACCCTGGGAAAGTCACTTAACCCTGTTTGCCTTTGTTTCCTTATCTGTAAAATGAGCTGAAGAAGGAAATGGCCAACCACCCCAGTATCTTTGCCAAGAAAACTACAAAAGGGGTCATGAAGAGTGAGACATGACTGAAATGATTCAATGACAACCCAAAGAATGAAGATGCTCTCTGCTACCCGATGGTCTGTCTTATCAAAGCCAAAGAGAGAGTGACAGCTGCTCTGTCAACATGTTTTTTTATGTCACTAGAAATCATCCCCCTGAGTTCTTAGTCAACTAGTCATCTGGTGTTCTCCAAGCCAGTCACTAGTACATACTAGTGGACATGCCTACACTCCCTTAGATACTGCCAAACAAAAGCTGGTACCTGGGAGTGGGAGGAGGAGTATTTATATAGGGCTGATCATGTGTCAAGTAATTTTGCAAATTTTATCTCAATTGATCCTCACAATAACCCTCTGAGGCAGATATTTGTTGTTCAAGCATTGTTTTAGCGATCAACTCTTTTTGATCCCATTTAAGTTTTTCTTCGCAGAGATATTAAAGGGATTTGCCATTTCTTCTCCAGCTCATTTTACAGATGAGGAAAGCCTAAGTGACTTGCCCAGAGACCCATAGTCTTCTTGACTCCAAGCCCAGCATTCTATCTACTGTACCATCTCGCTGCTATTTTCCCATTTTGTTTGTAATTTGTATATATGTGTGTGTGTATAAACATACATAATATTTAATCTATATTCTACATTATCTATAAATATATTCTTTTATGTATATATATGATATTTCTGATTATTTCTAATTCCCATTTGACAGTTGTAGTAACTGAGGTAAGCAGAAATTAAATGACTTGGCCAGAATCCTACAGCTAGTAAATATTTGAGACTGGATTTTCTCCAGCCCCAGTGCTCTATTCACTTCCCCACTTTTATCATCTCATTAAGTTGTTGGAAAAATTCATCAAATTGATCTATCCACAACCTTAGAAAAAGATTAAGCCCCTTGCCAAGGGACTCACAATAAGTACAAAAGCTATTTATTTTTCAGATAAAAAAAACTCACATCTATGAAGTGACTTCCCTATCCTCACTCAGGTAGCCAGTGGCAGAATCAAAAATTGAACTCTGGTCCTATGACTCAAAATTCTGGGGTCTTTCCCCTGCATTAGTCTACTATCCATTCATTTTCTTTCTTTCTTTCCCCTTACCTTCCATCTACATATTGGTTCCAAGACAGAAAAGCGGTAAGGACTAGGCAATGGGGTTTAAGTGACTTGCCCAGGGTCACACAGCTGGGAAGTATCTGTCTTTCTTTTCTTTTGTTTTTTTTTTTAATAATTATGAAATTGGGTTTTGAACTCAGATGTAAGACTTTACATTTAGGCCTATTTTATTTCTTCTTATTACATTCAGCCCAATAGTCTTTTCTGTCAAGATCTTTTTGCATTCTGAATCCCTCTTCCAGGGTTGTCTCTTCCTCTAAGCTTTGTGTTCTGTAATTGTGGTACACACACAATCTGTGTCTTTATCCAAGTTCTTAACAAAGATGGCAGGTCTCTGCCCCTGGTTTCTTTCCAAGCTGATATCAATCGATTAATGCTCATTGTGATAGGACTTGTACTTACCAAGGTTTCCACACACTTCCAACTTAGGAGAGGCCCAAGCTCTTCCAAAATGGATTTCCTTTCCCTAAAAAGAGACAAGTTGTCCCTGAGATCTGACCCACCCTTACATCTCCCACGCAACATTCTGGATCACCTAAAGGGGCAGAAAATGTTCAGTCACTTGGCACCTTGGCTCCTCTAACTTGGTTATTTCTGAAGATGTCAGAAGAAGTCACCGTGTCCTTCAGCAAGCCCTGCCCTGAGAGATATTTCCATATGGAGATGCATTTACACTAGCCCTGAGAAAGAAAGAAAGAAAGAAAGAAAGAAAGAAAGAAAGAAAGAAAGAAAGAAAGAAAGAAAGAAAGAAAGAAAGAAAGAAAGAAAGAAAGAAAGAAAGAAAGAAAGAAAGAAAGAAAGAAAGAAAGAAAGAAAGAAAGAAAGAAAGAAAGAAAGAAAGAAAGAAAGAAAGAAAGAAAGAAAGAAAGAAAGAAAGAAAGAAAGAAAGAAAGAAAGAAAGAAAGAAAGAAAGAAAGAAGAGTTTTTAGCCTCTGTCTCTACTACATGGTTCTAAAGTGCTTATGTCATGTTTGGTGCTACTCCCTCACCGTAGATTGGATTGGGATATGTAGGTCAGTTCTTACCTGCTTAACCAGTCTGGAGCTTTATAGTTTCTGAAAGTCCCTTTTGGAAAATAATATTAACATTAGATTGCTCACTAGAAAAGCACATAGACACCTGCCCAGAAAGAGCCACTCCAGAGAGACACTGATGGTACAATTGCTGGACCCTGACCAAGGAAGACCAAAATTCTATTCCTAGATCTACCACTAAAACTCTAGCCATTTGTTCTTCGGTCTGGCTCCTAATATTTCTTGGCTTTAGTTTTCTGAATCTGTAAGGTTACAGCATCCTCTACAAAATGAGAGTGCTGGGCAAAATGATTTCTGCAGTCCCTTCCCGCCCTAAAATTGCATGACTCCAATTTTTTGTGGACCCCTGACTCTACAGTAGAAACCAGTGAGGATACTCTGACTCACCTTGCTGAACATTTGCTGGATTCCGTCATCTTTAATGACACCTGAAAGTACAATGAAAAGGAAATGCCATTTTGATAATTCTCTGCCACCAGCTTGAAAGACTCCAGCAGGGTTTTGTCTTGTACTAATAGTATCCAAAGCATTCTTTTGCCCGTAGGGAAAAACTAGTCATGGAAAGGATTAGAAAATTACCAGTCAGGTTAAATTTGTCCAACCCAAATGGGATCTCTGAAATTATTCACCAAAGCCATTAAGTTATTTTTCCCTCCCTGTCTCTAGACGAGATGTATGTTCTTTCATAGAATGTGACTTTGGACACTATCTGATTCCACTCATTGATTATGTCCATAGATTCAGAAAAGGCTTTTGACAAAACAGAACAATTTGTGCATAAAAAATTAAAAAACAGAAAACCTTAAGAAGCATTAGAATAAGTACATTTTAAATAATAATAAGTATATTTTTCCTAAATAAGGAAAAAAGGTATTTATTTAAAATCAAGAACTAGCATTATCTATAATTGACAAATGCCAGAGGTATTTACACTCAGAACAAGGAAAAACTAAGGATTTCCATTACTGCCATTGTTATTTAATATAATTCTAGAAATCCTAGCTCTTATAATAAAACAAGAATAAATTAAGGGAATATATATATATATAGCCAAAGAAGAAACTAAGTTATTACTTTTTACAGATGATAGCAGCATTCAGATTTTTACCCAATAAAGAATGAGTCCATTTCTCCAAGAATAGCATCATTTATTAACAGATTCATACATCTGCTAACAAAGAATGACTCTGAGTGAGTCCTGTTTCTTGCTGATAAAGGGAATTGTATCCTCTTTCAGATTGGCTTGATGACTTGACCTTAGGACCTCTCCTTACAATTCCTAATTGGTGAATATTTTGTTTAATTTTTTAAAGTTTATTTTTTTATTTTAATAAATTTCCACATAAGTTTTCCAAAGTTATATAATCCACATTGTCTCCCTCTCTTTTTCCCTCCTGCCTCTCAAAACTGGCAAGCAATTCAATCTAAGTTATACATGTATCATCATGCAAAACATATTTCCATATCATTCATTTTTGTTAGTGGATAATCTTTTAAACCAAACCCCCCCCAAACCTATGCTCAAATAAATAAGTGAGAAATCATAGGCTTTCATCTGTATTCTTACTCCAACAGTTCTTTCTCTAGAGGTGGATAGCATTCTTTTCATAAATCCCTCAGAATTGTCCTGGATCATTGTATTGCTGTTATTAGCAAATATCACATTTGATCATAGCACAATATTACTGTTACTATGTACAATGCTTTCCTGGTTCTGCTCATATCACTCTGCATCAGTTCATGTAGGTCTTTCTGAAATAATCCTGTTAATCATTCCTTATGACACAATAGTATTCCATCACAATCATATACCATACTTTGTTGAACCATTCCCCAATTGATGGATATCCTTTTAGTTTGCAATTTTTTGCTATCACAAAAAGAACAGCTATAAATATTTTTGTATGAACATATTTTCCTTTTTCTTTTTATCTCTTTAGGATACAGACCTATTAGTGGTATTACTGGATCAAAGGATATGCATTCTTTTATAGTCCTTTGTACATAATTCCAAATTGCCTTCCAGAATGTTTAGATCAGTTCACAATTCCACCAGCAATGCATTAGTGTCCTGATTTGAACAACATTTATCCTTTTACCCTCCAACATTTATCATTTTCCTTTACATTGGCCAATCTGATAGGTATAAGGTGGTACCTCAAAGTTATTTTAGTTTGTATTTCTCTAATCAAGAGGGATTTAGAACATTTTTTCAAATGATTATTGATCGCTTTGATTTCTTCATCTGAAAACTGCCTATTCATCTCCTTTGACCATTTGTTAATTGTTAACTTGTTTTCTTATAAATTTGACTCAATTCTTTATATATTAGAGAAATGAGAACTGTAACAGAATATTATAAAAAAATTTTCCCAGTTTATTATTTCCCTTCTAATCTTGGGGGCATTGGTTTTGTTTGTACAGAAACTTTTAAATTTAATATAATCAAAATTATTCATTTTATATCTTGTAATATTCTCTATCTCTTGTTTGGGCATAAATTCTTCCCTTCTCCAAAGATCTGCCAGGTAAACTATTATGCATTCCCCTAATCTAGTAAAATTTATATCTAAATCACAAGTCCATTTGACCTTATCTTGGTTTAGGTTGTGAGATATTGGTCTATATTTAGTTTCTGCCATATTGATAAGTTTATCAGCAGTTTTTGTCAAATAGTGAGTTCTTATTCCAAAAACTGGGATCTCTGGGTTTATCAAAGACAAGATTAAATTAACCAATGTTCTATCTTGGTGAATATTTTAAAAGAGAAGGTGAACTTAAGCGCCTCAACTTTCCCCTCATTACTTCATCACAAGAGTGTTGGATCTTTGCTAAGACCTAGAAGATGCCAGCACATTCTGCCATATGACAATGGCCCTACCATTGTACTTTAAGTAAGTTCAACATGGCTGCTCAGCTCATTATTAATCTTTCAACTAGATCAGGGTTCACCATGGCTGGTCAGCCCTGCCATTAATCCTTCTATTTTAACAAAAGAAGGAAGGTTCCAAAACCATTTTATAATCAGAGGGGGAAACTGGAAGTCTGGAGTTTTCCAATAAGTTTCTGCAAGGGGGTGGAATGGATGGGGGTTAGGGAGCAAGGAATGGGGAGCTAAAGGGAAAATTATTTCATAAAAATATCACAATTCAATATTATTTTCCTCAAAACTTAAAGATTTTACTAAATTAATTAAAATGCTAAATAATTTCAATAAAGTAGAATATGTGATAAATCTATGAAATCAGAATATCTATGGAATCAACACAATCCAATGGGAAGAGATAGAGAAAAAGAATTTAAGTCAAAATAGCTATAAGATGTATAAAAAGTCAGGGAATCTAACTATAGAGATGAACACAGGAACCGTATGAACATTATTGCAAGACACTTTTTAGAAAAATAAAGGAAAGCAAAGAAGACAAATGAGAAAAAAAGTGAGAAATCAATTACTTATGATTTGACCAGGATAATAAAAATGACAGTATTATCAAAATTAATTTTATATTTAGGGTCATATTTATCAAGCTACAAAGGTTACCTTATATAATTAGTCAAAATACAACATAATTCATATATAGGAGCAAAAGGTCAAGAATTGCTAAGGAAATAATGAAAAACAGTTGAAAAAAAGAGAGAGACAGAGAGAGAGGGATCTGCCAGTACAAGATACTGAAGTATATTACAAAGTAAAAATTATTAATACTATTTGATAATGGTTACAAAATAGCAAAAATTGAACAAAGTTACAGATTAGTAAACAAGACCCCAACAAACATAGTACCATAGTGTTTGAAAAATCTAAAGATTTATCTACTAGTTGGGGAAGGCAGTGGTCAGAGAATTGCTAGTTTCTTCTCTTTTTCTTTTAGGCTATATAAATTACTGGGTGAGACTAGAATCCATTTGATGAACAGGATGGAGATCTTTCTTAATCTCTAGTTTATTTAAGAGGCAGTAGATTAGGTAATACACTGGATAAAGTATTGGACTTGGATTTGGGAAGACTCATTTTTCTGAGTTCAAATCTGATCTCAGATAATTACTAGCTATGTGGCTCTTGGCAAGTCACTTAGCCATGTTTACCTCAGTTTCCTCATCTGCAAAATAAGCTGGAGAAGGAAATGGCAAACAATTCCAATATCTTCACCAAGAAAACCCCAAATAAGATCATGAAGAGTTGGACACGACTGAACAATGACAACAACAGGGAGAGGTGGCCTTGGGATCAGGAAGAACTTAGTTCAAATCCTACTTCTGACATACATACCAGTTGTATGATTCAGGCAACCCTCTAAGACACTAAAATACACTGAGATGCCAATTTGCTTCAGTGAAGAGGGTTTATACAAGAGATGTTTCCTCCATTGATAAAATCATTAGTTCAGTCCAAAATCTAAAACTAAGTTACTTCTCTGAAAATTTTCATCATTACCTGTCTTGTTACTCCCATTTATCTCTACTATAGGTTCAAATCAAACACATCTACTTTCTCTACTACACCATGGCTCTTAAGAATAGTTCAGATGCCAAATTACAATTATTAGTCTGAGATCTAGTTCACATTCCTGATTCAAATCAATTTTTTCAGTGTCAATCTCTGCATTTAACTAAGATTTCCTTGCATAAACTTCTTCATTTTGAATATTACCACTTTTTGAAAAGAAGTTAATGTCAATTCTTTACACTTAATCATATGCTATCAGCTATAAAGAACAGTAAGAATATTACAACAAAACCTTTTTCTCAACTAAACTCTCACATCAACAGATACTACAAGATATGCATTAAACAGTAGAAAGGAGGCAGGCTGAACAAGCTAATATAACTTTTTTTTAATCAAACCCGTACCTTCTGTCTTAGAATCAATATTAAGTATCAGTTTTTAAAATTAATCTTTTTTAATCCTTAATTCTATCTTAGAATCAATACTGTGTATTGGGTAGTACTGAGTAGTAAGGGCTAGGCTAAATGACATAGCTAGAAAGTGACTGAAATCAGATTTGAATCCAAATCCTCCTGACTCCAGGATTGGTGCTCTGTCCTCTATTCCACCTAGCTGCCCTCAAAATAATGCAACTTTGTAGTATTGTAAGAATGGCAGAGTATCTAGACCCAGAGAGAAAATAGTCCAAGGGAGTTGTGAAGCTCAAATGAAATCGTGGATATAGAACACTTTGTAAATCTTAAAAAAAGCTGTATAAATCCCAGTTGTTGTGGCTGCTGTTGCTGGTGATGGTAATGGTGGTGGTGGTAATGGTATTGCTGCTGCTGTTGATGGTGGTGGTTTTAGGTTACAATCACCAGGACTCAAATCCAGTGATGACTCCATTCCCTGAGCCTTCTATTGTGTTCCTGCTGAGCTTAAGCAATGTTGATACATAGATGTGTTGGTAAATACTTCACAACTAAGCTCTCCAGAAAAAAAAATAATAATATACATATATATATATATATATGCTAACACTTAAACTTAATCTGTATTATTAGCATTTTCTTAAGTCTACATAATCAAAAAGCAACAAATCAAGTCAATTCAAATCTGACCTCAGACACTTCCTAGGGATGTGAACCCAAACAAGGGACTTAACCCCAAATGCCTAGCCCTTGCCAATCTCTGTCTCAGAATCAATACTTAGAATTTATTCTAAGAACAATGGTAAGGGTTTCCAAAACAAAACAAAACAAACAAATGTTTAGTGATTGCCAATGACTGAAGTCTAAATGTTCACACTGAAAATTGACCAGTTATCCCTTGGAAGCAGTTTAGAGCTGGCTCCAGCACAGCCCTGTATAGCACCACTCTATTTGTTTACCCTGGTCAAGCCACGTCTGAAGCACTGTAATCATTTAACTGTGCCACAATTGAGGAAGGAAATAGATAAATTGGAGATTATCCAGAGGAAGGTGGTTAAAATAGTGAAAGGCTTAATTTAAGAACTTTCCCTATAAAGCTCGAACTGTCACTCTGAGAGAACTGAGTTGTTGGAGTATGGTCTGTGGAGGAGTTGGCCATTGTAGTCTATGATTAGAGGTAACACCAGCTATGACTTTTCCCACCGTTGATACATTTTTGAAATAGTTAAATATCTTTGTTTTACTTATTATACTGTTAATATATTTTATGAGTAATAATATTTATGTGAGTTGAATATATGATATCAAAGGATTTGAGATTGAGAGGAACAAATTTAAGGGGGAAAAGGGCATAACAAGTGGCTGTCTTATTGTTCTGCTAACCAGTCCTGTGATTTCTCAGCCAAAGCCTAGACATCTTCTCCTATAGGTCTTGTCACTTACTCCTCACTAGAATATAAGCTCTATGAGGGCAGGAGCTATCAGTAGTTACATTTGTATCTCTAGCACTCTGGTATATAGGAATCTTGATGAATTGTTTTCATTTTCATTCATTCATTCATGCTGTAGAAATAAATATCCTGATCAGGTATCAATTAGAATGAAGTCTATGAAGTCTCTCCTTTTCACACAATCTGCAGATCTGTAATAGAGATGACATCAGAACTCACAAAGGGGTAATCAGGTCAGGATCTCAACATTAAGTTTCAATCAAGTCACACTCTCATTTATTCCACCATTTTCTCCGCCTTCATGAGGAAGCATGTGTGTCACCATAGCCCCAAGCTTGGATTGCCATGAAAGATTGTGACTTTAGTCAATTTTCCCAGACACACTACTTAGTCATCAGTTCATGTCCTAGAAAGGAAGGTAAAAATTTGCTTGCATGCCACTCAGTAATTTATGGAGCTAGTTAACAAATAAGATTATAAAACATTTTGGTGGCTTGAAAATGAGTTTTCCACACTGGTGGAGGAAAGAATCTATCTTTTAAAATGGAGGAACTGAGGACAGATAGGCTGCTCAGGGAATATAGTGCCAGACCTGGAGAGAGGAGGTCCTGGGTTCAAAAATGGCCTCAAACACTTCTAAGCTGTGTCACACTGGGCAAATCACTTGACTCCCATTGCCTAGCCCTTACTAGTCTTCTGCCTTGGAACCAAAACCCAGTAGTTATTCTAAGGTGGAAGGTAAGGGACTTTTGAAAAAATAAAATGAGGGAACTTAGAGGAAAGAGGTCAAAAGCATATTTTAAAAAATAATAGAACTTAACATCACCAATTCTAAAGATAATTACTGAATTAGAATTTTCTTTTTAGTTACTTCTTGGTAGAATTTATCACTGTATTCTAATGTATTTTTCCATTATGAAGTCTATAGTGAAAACATTCTGAGGAAGTACTATCCATTCAGATAGAAGTCCATCATGGCACATGAGTTGCAAAGCAATACCATTGCCTCAATGAGGATTTGTTGAGCTTTATTATAGACTCTGTGCTAGGTAGAGGACACAGATATAACCCAAAACATAGTCCTGAATTTACCTGGGGATAGGGAATTGGAGCCAAAATGGCAGCTTAGTAGCATCTAAAGCTGAAACCTCTGACAATCCTTCCAAACTAATCATCAGAAAGCACCTCAGAAGGACAGGGAAAAAAATCAACAGCAAGACGGAGCCACAGTGCTCTCCTGCTGAACACAACTTGAAAGGTAATCAGAGAAAGTTGATTTTCATAGGATAAGGAAGAACCAGAAGCAAAACTAGACCATTTCCCCACCTACTGCACCACATTCTTTGAGCTGGGCATAGGCCAACTTCAGGATCCTCAGACATAGTCTAAACCAACAACAGACCACCCCAAATCACAGGCCCACCCTGTGAAGTCTCAGGTCCTGGCACTAGCCCACAGTGAGGCTAGAAAGTCCATAGCACTTGGCCCTTTCAAGCCTGAGCTACTGCAGTGAAGACCTAGCCCCAGGGAAAAATAGCACAGCATGCTGAGTACCACAAGCCATCAGCAGAGGAGACAGAATCAGCAGGTTTCAGAATTCCCAGTCCATAGGCAAAAAAAAAAGGCTAATTAAATGAGCAAACAGCAAAAGAAATCCTAACTTTAAAAAATTTCTATGGGGACAAAAACCAAAGCACAGAGTCAAGAGGGGATGGTGGGATCCAAGCTTTCACATGCAAAACTTCAAAGAAAAATGGGGGAAAGAAGTGAAAGTAATGCAAAAAGAAAATAACAGTTTATAAAGCAAAATTGCACTTGGAAAAACAGGCACAAAATCCAATGAAGAAAAGAGTTTCTCAAAAAATGAAATTGACCTACTGGAAAAAGGGACAAAAAAAAAGTTCCATGAAAAGTAGAATAGACCAAATGGAAAAGGAGGATCAAAAAGTTATGGGAAAAAAATTCATTCTTTAAAGATTAGAAATGGGCAAATAGAAGCTAATGACTTGATGAGATATGAAGAAACATAAAACAAATCAAAAGAATGAAAAAATAGAAGAAAATATGAAATATCTCATTTAAAAAAGCTGACCTCAAAAATAGATCCAAGAGAGAGACAATCTAAGAATTGTTGGACTACCTGAAAGTCATGATAAAAAAAAGCCTAGCATCTATGACAAGAAATTATCAAAGAAATGCCCTGATATTCTTGAACAGGAGGGTATTAAAAAATTGAAAGAATCCACAGACCACCTCCTGCAATAAATCCCAAAATGACAACTCCCAGGAATGTTATAGCCAAGTTCAAGAGCTCCCAGGCCAAGGAGAAAATACTGCATAGGCGAGAAAGAAACAATTCAAAAATCACAGAGTCCCAGTCAGGATTACATGGGATCTGGGAGCTTCCATGATGAAGGATCAGAACGTATGGAATATGATATTCCAAGAAGGCAAGGGAACTGAGTTTACAACTAAGACATGATCCTCTCTTACAGAGGCTTATGAAATGTATTGAGAGCTTCACCTACAGATGGGGGGGAGGGGGATTCTCAGTCCATATCTGGCCCCAGATTCTCCCTGGCAAAGTGTGATCCTGGGCCAGTCACTTAACCCCTATTGCCTAGCTCTTACTGCTTTTCTACCTTGGAATCAATACATAGTATTGATTCTAAGGTGAAAGGGAAGAGAGGAGAAAAAGAATAATAAGGAGGAAGAGAAGCTTACAAAAGAATTAGAGAAAAAAAACAAAAACCTAAGTAATTGTGTAATGAAAGTAAGAATATGATTAAGTTCACTAATGAGGGCAGAGTGATAATGAACTTAATTCTGCCACTCTTATAAAAGAACTTCCATTAGAGACTGATCCATCACAGGCCCAAGCTGAGGACCAAAGTCTTACTTTTCCCTGCTTCCTATAATTGCTTAAGTTATACCTCTGTGTTTCTGTAAGCTAGCTTGACATAGGGCAAGTTTAAAAACAGAACATTTCCTGAACAAAGAATGTTTGCTGACCTAGAAGGATTGTGTGAGAAAGGGAACTGTTGGATCTATTATCTTTAGCCACCAAATTATCCTGCAGTGATGTCTTTTTTTTTTTTTAATCTAAAAGTCTGGGCTGCTCTCTGGCACCTGCACTTGATCAAATGCACTTTTCGTAATCCTATAAGAAAAAAGGGGGTATGTCCCTAGCCCTAGTTACCAAATTTCTAACCAATTCTGTTGCTCCCTGTGCCTCAGCTCTCTAACCAATCATTTTTTGTACTCATGATTTCATTTATCGTGGTCTCCGCTCCTCTCTTTCCCTCCACTTTGTGGTTTTAGCCTAACGACCCCCATTCTATAGCTAGTGTTGGGCACACTGGTACAATCGTACCTGTGCTGTCCTAATGCAATTTATAGACTCTAAATTCTCTAGCTTGTTTATTTTGAGTCACAGATTTATAGCAGAAAAGCCTCAGAAAATTCAGGAAGGCAGAGAAAATTGCTATGATATACATAGAAGGGAGAATGGGAATTAGGGAACTAATATGTTGTTGTTGTTTAGTGGTGTCAGTTTCATGAACCCTTTTGGGGGGTTTCTTCGCAAAGATACTGGAGTGATTTGCCATTTCCTTCTCCAGTTCATTTTATAAATGAGGCAACTGAGACCACCATGATCAAGTGACCTGCCCAGGGTCACACAACTAGTAAATGTCTGAGGTCAGATTTGAATTCATGAAGATAAGTCTTTCTGACTCCAAGCTCTGTACTCTATCCACTGTGCCACAGAGAGCTGCCCCCAGGAGCAAGCATAATTCAACGTAAAGAGCACTAACGATGGAGTCTGAGGGCCTGACATCAAATCCTTACACCCTATGTAACCTTGCACAAGACATTTAAAGAGATTGGACTAAATGGCCTAAAAGATCCCTTTCAGCTCTAGATTTATGTTCCTAATAATCCACAGTTATATAATATTCAAATGTATAGCTTTTATCTTTATAGACTATGTCATATAAGAAAGTGATCTTTCCTTATTCCTCTAGTTATTAGTGACTTCACTCTCCCTGAAATTCCTGTGTATTTATTTTTTTAATTATCCTCTTTACACTTATTACTGAATGTACGATATTCAATTAGTAGGATATAAACTCCTTAAGGGTAGAAACTGCCTGATTTGTTAGTCCTCAGCACCAGACATGGTACGTGGCCCATAGAAGGCACTTAACAAGTGCTTAGTGATGGATTGTTTTAATATTTGCAAAGCACTTTCTTCACAATAACACTATGAGGTAGCTAGGACAAATGTTCTCATCTCCCTTGGACAGGTGAGGACACTGAGGTTCAGAAAATGTAAGTTCCTTTTATCAATTATCCTTTTAGGTCCCCCAGAACTTGTGACATTGCTCTTTTGTTGGATATTACAGAATTTCAAGGTTCTGGCTTCCAGTACTTCCAAGTGACCTCCCTAACTCTCCCACGTGGTCAGGCACAAACCAGTGTCCTCAGGGAGAAGCTCTCTTCAACTCAACTGTTCTCACAGCTGCTATGATGACCAAGAAAACAATGCTAAGGCTGCCAGAGGGAAGATGGAGTCAGCAGCCATGGCAGGAGTCACCAGAGCAAACTCAATCATTTCGCCTTTCCTCAATCCATAACATACACAACTAAGATCAAGAATACACCCTCTCCACAGGCTTGTGATAGCCTTTGTTTCTGACTTGCAAGGTGATATTGCAGGTAAGAAATATTATATTAGGGAGCAGCTGGGTGGCTCAGTTGGTTAAGAGCCAAACTGTGAGATAGAAGGTCCTAGGTTCAAATGTGACCTCAGACACTTCCCAGCTGTGTGATCACTTCACCCCACTGCCTAGTCCTCACTGCTCTTCTGCCTTAGAACCAAAACATAATATTGAATCCAAAGTGGAAGGTAAAGGTTTTAAAAAGAAATATTATGTTAATGTTTCCTTCTAGGGGGTTGAATACTGACTCATATTCTAATAGTTTTAAGTTCAGAGGCAGGCATTCCCTCAAAGCCCTGAAAGCTATGTGAAACTATTATAACCTCCGAGTCAGACAGGTTCTTTCTTTGAGAGGAAAGAACAGAAACACAGCATCCTTAGGTCTGACTCGGATGTAAAGAGTCAAAATGGTAGAACAGAGTAACAACCAATAGAAGAAACCAAAAGATGAAAGGAGAAACTAAAAGAAAAGTAGAGATCCAGCAGTAAATCAGTATGCTTTTGAAGACATCTGAGAGCAGAGGACTTGGTACAAGCCTATCAGTTCTACTCACCTCGTCAAAAACTGACAAAAGTTACCCCCAAAAAAGGTCTACTTTCCCCCCAACTTCACCTCCTCACTCAGTTGTCATTCAGATCTTTTTCAGTGGTGTCTGGCTCTTTGTGACCCCATTTGGGGTTTTCTTGACAAAGATACTGGAATCGTTTCCCATTTCCTTCTTCAGCTCATTTTTACAGATGAGGAAACTGAAGCAAACAGGGATAATTGACTTGCCTAGGGTCACAGAGTTAATAAATATCTGAGACCTGTATTGAGCTTAGGTCTTCCTAACTCTAGACCTGATACTCTACCACTGCCCCTTACCTCCTCAGACCTGTCCACTAACAGATGTTATAATTTACTTTGCTTGTTTTTTTACCTAAATGTTTCCTGTATCCTGATAGTAAGAGTTTTCCAGAGATGCATATCAATTTTAATTAGAGATAACAGCCAAATTTCTGTCTAAAAGTAAGGATTTTTTCGTGGCTCTGAGATATTGTAATTGTACTAGTATCTTTTAGTCTGGATCATCTACATGGCACAATTCTTAGAGCACTTGACTTGACTTGGACTCAGGATAGATTTGAATTCAAACTACTTACTTGCTATATGACCCTCACAAAAACCCCATGAGGTAGATGCTATTGTTGTAACCCATTTTACACATAAGGAAACTGAGTCTGAGAGAGGTTTTAAATGGCTCACCCAAAGTCAAAAAGCTAGTGTCTAAGGCAGGATTTGAACTTGGATCTTCCTGACTCCAAGTCTAGCAATCAATACACAGTGCCACTTAGATGCCTGTGTAGTAATTCAAACCAAACCTCACCCCCTCCAAATGTAACTTCCCAGAACATATATAGTAAATGGCTGTCCAGTCTCTAATTGCAGACTTCCAAAATGAGTGAGGCAGAACTCATAAGAACCAATTGTTAAATTTACAGTGTAAGTGTTTATACCTCAAAAAATATGAAAACACTACAAATTGGTATTTGATTTATTATTGTTTTGATTTTTAGACAAGAACATAATGAAGAAAATATTGACAGTTCAGATTGTTTACAAGTGTGTCATACATAAATATATATTTATTTGTTTGGTTGGTTATTTAGTCATTTATTTTCCCCCAGAGATCCAGAGATCCCTGGGATACATTTACTGCTGGGAATGGGAAGCTATTATTTCCCAAAACAACTCATTTTATTTTTATTGTTATTGTTGAGTCATGAAAGGTCTAACTCTGTGACCCCAGTTAGAGTTTTCATGGCCGAGATACTAGAGTGGTTTGCCATTTCCTTCTCTAATTGCTAGATTTTCCTAACACTGGGTCTAAATTTGCCCCTTTGCAATGTACCTCTTGTTCTTTTGTTTCCTCTATGAAACCATGTAGAACAAGTCTAATTCCTCTTCTCTGACAATTTTTGAAATACTTGAAGAAAGCAATCATTTCCCACACCCTAGGTGTTCTCTTCTCCAAACGAACATCCCCAGTTCCTTAAATCAATCTTCATATGATTTGGGTTCAAAGCCCTACAGCATTCTGTTACTCATCTTGAGACATTCTTGACTGTTTGCTAATGACCCTCCCAAATTGAAAGACTAGAAATTAATATGATATTCTAGATATAACTGATCGGGCATCAGGACAAGGGCAGTCCCTGATCGCATTAGTGTATTTGACAGCCACATTACACAGCATCCTTAGGTCTGACTCAGATGTAGAGTCAAAATGGTGGAACAGAGTAACAACCAATAGAAGAAACTGAAAGATATTGATCTCATTCCACACTAAAAGAAGCCCCAAGTCCTTTTCAGATGAGCAGCCATCCAGTTGGACTTTCCACATCTTATACTTGTGAAGCTGATTTCTTCAACCCAAGGAGACCATCTCCATTGAGCTTTGCCTCCTTTGAGTCAGCCCAGGGTTCTAGTCATCAAGATGTCTTTGAATCCAGTAAGCTAGCTAAGCTTTTGTGCCTTCTACAAAAGTTGATATGCAGGACATCTCTTTAGGCAAACACTGATTTAAAAAAGATTTTTGAGTAATATGAGGTCAAGTGTTTTACATAACAACCAAATTAGACCCCTTTCTCCCCATCATTCTCTTCGGCTTTTATTACCTCTCCCAGCCTGTATCCCACTCTCATAGATAGGGAGTAAGCTCTCCATGTCCCCATCCTCACACTACCTGTCAAAGTCCCTGGTGTTCTTCAAAGTCAAATCTCTATACCATCTCTTCCATGAATCAATGAATGAATAGGAGAGCATAGAAGCACTACTATATATGGGCAACACACTGTCGTAAGTTGTGGAAAGACCGATATTAAAGAGAAAAATGGTTCCCATTTTCAAGAAGATTACACTCTAATAGGAGGGACAATAGGCATAGAAAGTGCAATGGCAAGGCACTTCAAAAAATTATACATATATGTATTTTTTAAATGCTACCTCCGGGCCAGCTAGGTAGCACAGTAGATAGACCATCAGACCAAAAGTCAAGAAGACCTGGGTACAAATCTGGCTTCAGATACTTCCTAGTTGTGTGACTGTGGGCAAATCATTTAACCCCAATTACCTAGTCTTTGCCACTCTTTTTTTTTAAAACCCTTTTTTTCCATCTTGGAATCAATACTTGCATATTGGTTCCAAGGCAGAAAAGCAGTATATATGGGTTAAGTGACTTAGTGACTTGCCCAGGGTCACATAGTTGGAAGTGTCTGAAGTCACATTTGAACCCAGGACTTCTGGACTCTAGGTTGGCTCTTCCCCATTCACTGAGTCACCTAGCTGCACCCTGAGGCTAAAGATTTTTAATTCCATGTAATCTTTTTCTTTTACTTTATCTTTGGGAGTGCTACTCACTTGTTTAGTTAAAAAAATGTTTCCTATCCAAAATTATGAAAGATATAGGACCTCCTTTTCTTCTAATGTATAAAGGAATGATCTTCAAAATTAAGGTGAGATCCATTTTGAATATATTGTAAGACATGGTTTGAGATATTGTTTTAGTTCTAATTTCTGTCATGTTGCTTTCCAATTTTTCCCAGCGGTTTTTTGTTTTATTTTGTTTTTCATCAACTAGGCTGTTCTTTCCTAAGAAGGTTATGTGTCAATCTGAAAAATGAGCAAAACTATCAGAGCAGTTTTAAGAACGAGCCTTTGAGCAAGACAAAGAAGACAATGATCACAGCTACCACACAGAGCTAACTCCCCTGCCATGACTACTGTCTCAGAAAAGACCCAAGATAACCTAATTAATGGGAATTTCCACTGAACTGAAGAATTCAGGGTTCTATATATACTATAGGGGGCTATAAGAAAGGAAAGATAGCCTACTGGTTACATAAAGGCTTGGGAGAGAGGATGTATTCCAAGGCTGGGGTATGTGGGGTAGGCCTAGATACATAAGAGAAATTATATGGACACAAAAAGGGTCATGAGATTTGATTGTATCAGCTAATCCTATCTAGGGCAATTTGATCATTTTAGCTAATCCTATCTGGGGTGATTGAGAAGTCCATAAAATTTAAATACCTTCTTACAAATTTAGTACCTCAGAGCAGGTATAAATTCCAGGAAATAGACAATACCTATCCCTATTCAGAATTAATTCAGCCTTTTTAGGCCCAGATAAGGGTCAGTCTGGAGATTCTTGGAGACAATTATCAGGGACAAGGGTCAAGCTGGGAAAACACTGTTGTCATATGTTTTCCAGGTTACTTGTTGCTGTTATTGGGGTCCATCATTGCTAGGTCTCTCTCTATCTGTTCCATTGATTTGCTTGCCTATTTTTTAAACAATACCAAATAGTTTTGATGACTGGTAGTTTATAATATTGTTTGCATGTCCTATTCTCCCTTTCTACCTTTTTTTCATTCTTCCTTTTTTGATTCTTTATTTTTCCCTAAATGAATTTTGCTACTATGTTATCACCACCACCAACAATTGACTACCATCTCCTTGGAGATGCTGATGGGTAAATCCTAGGACTGTGGTGGTGAATCTTTTAGAGATAGAATGTCAGATCCTGTCCTCACCCCACCTCCCAGACTGAGTGCCACGCCAGCCCCTCACCAGAGACCATATGCCCTGCCCCCTCCCTTTACCCCACACAGGGGAAGGAGGAAGTGCTCTCAGTGGGCTGCTGGACAGAGGGATGGGTGAAGAGAGGAATATCCTTAGCAAGTATAGATAGGAGGAGGGGAGTGGCCTGAGTGCTCTGCTCCCTTCCAGCTCTACCACCTGTGAGCTTCCCACTTTACCCCCATGTGCTCCCATTGGGCTATTAGACAAGGGGGAGGAGGATTTGGAAAAATGACCTCAAGTGCTGTGGAGAGGGGGAAGGAAGCAGCTCCACCCAAGTCCCTCTGTCTTTCTAATAAAGAACTATGAGCGTGGAGGTTGAGAGGGGAGGGAAGCTTCATGCCCTCAGAGAGTACTCTGCATGCCATCTTTGGCACCCATGACATAGGTTCACCATCACTGCCCTAGGACAAACATCTGAAACAAAGAACTTTTGGAATGACAGTATTTCTAGCAAAATGCCTTGCAATCACCCTGGGAAGCAACCTGGGGAAATGCAGCATGGCAACTACTCCTGCAGGTGCTGCTCCCACAGATACTAAACACTCAGGAAAGAAAGTTCTTGCTATCAAAGTCCTTGGCATCATCAAATGGCTCAGCATTGAAATGGATAGGATTTTATTAGTGAAAATGACGTTAAAGAGGAGGCATTACTATTTGTTTGCTGCTACACCTTGAGTACCATATGAGACTGTCTATTATGGCTTGTAACTAAAACCTTCCATATATGTTGTCTTCCCCAATAGAATGAAAATTCCTTGAGAGCAACATGCCTCCTAATTTTCTATTTGTATCTCCAGCACTTAGTATAGTGATTCACACATTGTAAGTGGTTAATAAATGTTTCATTCATTCATTCATTCATTCAAAGAAAAAAGTCTTGCAAATGAATAAGGGAAGAAGCCCTATGTTCTGAGAAACATGGTTCATCTGCATGTGGTTTGCATTCTTACCAGAAAACTAAAGGAGCTGGGGGGCAAGGGGAAGTGGGGAAGAAATAACCACTGAAGTCAGCATATCTGTCTCAATAGAAACCAATTTGGAATTGTGTCATAAGTCACTCAACTATTTTAATTCTTCAATCTAGTAATGTCATCATTTAGCATATGGCCCCAAGGAGGCAAAAGACATTCAAGGAAATGTTGAATTTATAGGAAAATGTACTTAGTCGTTGTGGTAGCAGAAAAACTGAGACAAGGTAGGTACCCATCATTTGGTGAATGTCTGAACAAATCATATGTGAATATGGTGGAATATTATTGCACAATATACATAATGATAGTAATAAAGTAAAGGAAACTGACCTTTGAGTAACTTATGACTAATCTTGTTCTCAGAGAACAGGTATCAAAAATTACTTCCTGCTTTTTTAGTTGAGAGGTGGGCAACAATGAGTAAGGAATTTTGCTTACACTGTCATCAAACATAGTCAATTTGCTGTTTTTTTTTCTTTCTTAGTTACAGTATAATGATCTGTAAGGGTTAAATTAATATCAAATACTTCAAGTATTATATTTTTTAAGTTTATTATCTGACAAAATAGAACCACATGACTAAGTTTTTCTATTGCTCAAAAGGCCCGCTTTATCAAAACCAAGACACAGGAAAGAGACTAAACACATAACCCTACCCAATTTATCTTCTGTCTATGTCAGCACATAACAACAGGAAGTGAGAGGGCTCCTGGGTAATGTAGTTTAAAGGTACAAGATTTCTAATTACATGGATCAAAGAAGATAAGAGAAAGGAATGGGAGTAATATCTAGAAATATATCTAGAATATCTAGCTATCTAGATAGATAAGGCCTATATCTATCTAGATATCTAGAAATATCTGTCTATAATATCTAGAAATATCTGATTATCTAAATATATCTAGAAAATACCTGGAAATAGAAATAGACTAGAAAGATTTTTTTTTAAACTTTAAAACAAGAATTGATGGGGATTATGTAGTTGAAGAGGGAGAAGAGAGTGTTCTAAGGCAAAAGATATCAACAACTAGTAGGGGTTTCTAATTAGTCTCATATGATTCTCTCTGTTCAATTTTTCTCTAACTATGAAAATAGTTCTCAAATCTATAGCATTCAGCCCCCCCCCCCCTGAACTCCAGTCCCACAATGTCAATTGCCTGCTGATGTTTCTACATGGTTGACCCTCAGCATCTAAAACAAACTATAAACGGATCTTTATATTTCTCATTAATTAGGTTCTATCTCCAAATTTTCTCTATCTGTCAAAGGCAAAATCCAGGCATCCAGATTCACAATTCAGAAATCATTCTCAAATTCTTCATGAAAACCTACCTCATATTTAATTAGCTGTCAGTTCTTGTCATTTTACTTCCACAATGCTCTCTTGTATTAATCCATACATTTCAAATACTCTGATCATCTCCTGATTCAAACTGTCATCATATATCAACAACACTGTTTCAATAGCCTCACAATTGGCCTCCTTTTATCCAGTCTCTCCCCTCTCTGAACTATCTTTCACAAAGGTGCTAGATTAATATTACTAAAGCTGGAAACATTTCAATGGCTCTCTATTGCCTCTAAGTTAAAATACAAACTCTTCTGGCATTCAAAACTCTTCAGTAACTAGCTCTAACCACATTGATTGGACATGGATTTCACATTACTCCCTCTCACACATCTAACATTCCAAACAAATTACCCTATTGCTGATCTTCATAGGCAGCATTCCATTTCCCACCTCTGTACATTTTAATTTGCCATCTTCCATGCCTAGAATGCTCTGCCTCTCAGCTCAACCTCCTGGAATATCTAGCTCTTCTCAGGGTTTAGCTCCTACAGAAGGCCTTTTCTATTTTCCCAGTTGTCATGGTTCTCCCTAGCCCCACCAAAATTACTTTATACAGTATTCACAATGATTTTTTTCATCAATTTTATTTTTTATTACATGTAGAAACAATTAACAATTGTTTTCTGACATTTTGCCATCCAGATTCTCTTTCTCCCTCCCTCCCGTCAATCTCTTCCTCCTTCCCCCCTTCCCTCCCAAGATAGTAAATAATCTAATATAGGTTATACCAGTGCTAGCATGCAATACCTATTTCCATATACCTCATGAAAGTACACACATATCACACATGCAAGAAAAGTTCATGAAGGAAATAAAAGCAAAATTATGTGCTTTGATTTGCATTTGATTCAGACTCTGACTTTTCCTTCCATGGCTGTGGATAGCAATTTTTTCATCATAAGTCCCTTGGGATTATGTTGGATCCTTGCATTGCTGATAATAGTTGTCAGAATTTAAAATTTTAGGGTTTTATGCTAATGTGAAAGTTCTTAATTTGAAAGTTCTAAAATAATACTGTGATGGCAGATTTTAAAATTTTTATAGCTTAAGTCAAAATGACTTTTAGTAGCTTTATTCACAAAGAGGTGGAAAGAGTGAAAGTGGAGAAATGTAAGAAGAGGGTAGAGAATTATCTAGCCTATCACCTAAGTACTGCTCTGGTGTCCAATTCAAACCCAGCAGGGCTCAATAATCTTCACCCAGAGGACCTAGTGGTGTCTTCACCAAGGATTCCACCAATGCAGTCTCCTCCAGGAAAGGAAGTCCTCTCTGGAACCAATCTCTCCAGAAGCCAGGAAAGGTAGCCCAGCTATTCACTCAGCAAGCCAACACAGGATCCAAGGAAAGAGTCTCCTTCTTCAGTTCAGCTCACCAATGCAGAGATGAACTCCAAAAAAGACCGAAGGCCAAGTCCAAAAGGTGAAGTCCAAAAGCGAAGTTCAAAGAAGAAGCTCAAAGGATAAGAAAACCAAGGTGAAATCCTGAAGGAAAAGATCCCCAGGCAGGAAGTTCAGGACTTTTTATAGTCCTTTATCCACATCAATTCCTGTCCCTTCCTCCACTTTACAGGAACCAATTGTAGATTTTCAATTTGCTTAGCACTGCCCAAGGGGCAGAGCAGTGGCCTCTGGAGTTGTCACCCACTTTAAAAAGTGACTTAGAAACTCTCTTACTTAGTGTTAAGTAGAGGTACTTTAAGTTTAAATTGATTAATTTAAAATTTGCTGATTTATAGACAAAGAAAGAATATAAACTTCACATAGTTTAGTTCTTCATAGCTGGTCATCATACAACATTTCTGCTACTATATACAGTGGCCTACTGTTTCTGCTCACTTCATTTTGCATCAGTTCATGTAAGTCTTTCCAGTTTTTTATTGTATTTATTTTGAATTTATTTCATATTTAATTATCCATATATATGTGAGTTCCCATTTCCTTCCTGCTCTCACTTTAGCATTTCCCACAAAATTTAAATTCCTTGAAGTCTGGTTTGATTTCACTTTTGTCTTTATAATCCCAGAGTCTACCATAGTGTCTAGCACATACAAGATATTTAACCAATAATAACTATAATTCAAATTACCAACATTACTTTATCTAGCTTTAGAGTAAGATTCCACCATAATAAGCTTCAACAAACTGATAAATTATTTGCTTTTGATAGTACTTTTTTATATGTTGGAGTTGGCATTAAGACCTAAGTTTCCATGTTTGGAAAATCTGAGAACATTAGTTACCTGGAAAAGAATTCCTCATTTAACAAGAACTGCTGAGAAAAATGGACAGATCCGCATCTTATCTGATATATTATAATAATCTAAAATAGATTTATCATGGGAATATAAAAAAACATACCACTAAAAAATTAGAATAGAATCAGTTGCCTTTCATGACCATAGGGTCACGGGACAATGATAAACTAAACGAGGGATAAAAGTGATCCTATGCAAAAAAAGCTGAGCTAATTTTGACTAGATGAAATTGAAAAGCTTTTGTACAAATAAAATAACTATAGCTATGAAACAGGGAAACATTGAATGGAAAACAAATCTTTGAATCAAATATATCTGACAAGGGACAGATATCAAAATATAAAGGAAATTAATACAACCAATGCAAACTGGTTATTAAACCAGTGGTCAAATGACATGAATAGTTTTCCAAAGAGGAAAACTAAACAACCACAATCATAGAAAGATGATTCTAAATCACTAATAATAGGATTACAAATCAGAGCAACTTTGAGGTTTTACCTCACACCCAGCAAATGGTCAATGATGGCAAAAGAGGGAAATGGACATTATTGGATGGGTTCCAAAAAGGCAAACTCATTAGTATATGGTTGGTATAGCTATATATTAAGTCAGACATTCTGTAAAGTAATTTGGAATTATATAAAGAAGTGACTAAAATGTCCATACCCTTTGACCTAAAGGTTCCATCATTAGTTAATGCATCCCAAGCAGATGAGAGTCAGAGAAAAAGGTTGCTTACATTGTTACTTCCCAGAGTGTTCTATGCATACTGCCTCCAAGTGGACTATGAGCCTCCTCTCTTTTTCACCAGCATCCTGGATTAAATCTCAGTGTGCTGTTGCTATGATAGATCAGTTCTTGCCTTATCTTGCTAGGATCAAGCCTTCAGAGAATATTGACTACTCCATGGCATGCCGCAAAGGAGGTGCCACCTCTTTATGGTTCCCTTTTATATGTTGTCTTTTCTTATTAGATTTTAAGTCTCTTGAGGATAAGGACTGTTTTGCTTGCTTGTATTTGTACTTAAAGCACTTAGTACAATGCCTAGCCCATAATAAGTTCTTAATAAAATGCTTTATTAAATTAAATTAAATTAAAAATTCTTCTATCTTGGAACCAATATTTAGTGTCAATTCTAAGACTGAAGGTAAGAAAATGTCATAGCAACTGAAATTGAGTGGAGCAGAACTGGAAAAACAGTATACCCAATGACTCAAACAATATAATTGGGAAAAACAAAAGAAACTGAACTCTGTGCAATTGTAATGACCAAGCTTAGTCTCAGAGAAAACTTGAATGAATACATCTTGTTCTGTTCTTTGCTGAGGGCTGGATTATTGCCTAGGCTGCAGATAGAGAGTATTGGTTGATTTTGCTAAAATGCTTTGTTTTCCTCTTAAATCTTTTTCACAAGGCATGGAAGTGGACAGGGAGGGATGTGTTCAGAAACAATGGTTATTTAAAAACCTGCAATGAAAATAAAATTTCATGAAGAGAGAAAAAGATTCATTTCATGGTAACACAGTAGCTATGTTACCAAAGCAAAACCCTTAGAGTAAACTTATCTAACAACCAATTAGAAATAATACTAGACTATTTTTTTTAGAAATAATACTAGAATTATTTTTTTATTTTAGAAATAATACTAGATTTGTTTTCCTTGGGAAGCTAGCTAGTATAGTAGATAGAGAGCCAGGTCTGGAGGCAGGAAAACCTGAGTTTAAATCTGATCTTAGACACTTACTAATGTTATGACCCTGGGTGAGTTACTTAACCCTGTTTGCCTCAGTTTCCTCATCTGTAAAATGAACTGGAGAAGGGATTGACAAACCAATCCCAGTATCTTTGCCAAGACAACCCCAAAGGGAGTCATGAAGAGTCAGACATGGCCAAACAACAATTTACTTTTTTCATAGGCTGTTAGAAAGAAAGCCATTTATCAATTTGAAAGTCCTTTGTGAATACGAGTTAATATTACTGCAAGAAACACTTCAAGATTTTACAGTTTTGTTAATGTGAATTCTCCCTCTGGTATTCCCAAAACTTTTCCAGCTTGATAGATGATTATTGAAAGCTCTTAAGGAGAAAAGTTCACTTCCAGGAGATCAACCTGCCAGGAAGCTCATCCTCACTTAGCTAGTCTGGTCCTTTGCTGACAGACATATAGAAAGACTTCAGGTCTATGATAAATAATAATAACCAGTTAGATAGAGTTTACTATGAGATAAGTACTGTGCTAAATGCTTTACCATTATTATCCCATTTGATCCTCTCTCCATTATGGAAGCATTATGTTTGTTTTTTTAACATCATATCTCAGTGACCTGGAGGTCAAAGGCCACTAAGTAAATTCAGGTAAAGATAAACCCTCAGAGAAAGGAAGTTGAAGAACCAAGGAACCAATGAAATGGGAAACTGATTCCACAAGCATTGCCCCCCTGGGAGGCCCAGGCAAATTAAGAAACTATGATTGGTTCCTGAGATGTGACATGTGAGAGTGAGTGGGAGGAGAAAAAAGCTTATAAGTGGTGATGAGGTGGTCCTTGGGGTCTTCTGGCTGGAAAGTGGAGAGCTGAAGGAACCCTTGTCAGAGTTTAGCCACAGCCCAACATGGCAGCCAATAGATTAGAATACTAAGCATTTCTCTATCTCCTATCTTTCCCTCTCCTTACTACTACTAGTATTTTGATTTAATAAAGTTATTAAACTACTATCAGCCACATAATTTTAATTATTACAATTCTCACAACAACCCTACAAGGTAGGTGCTAGCATTATTCCCATCTTATAGATGAGGAAACTGAGTCAGGCATAGGGAAAGGGACTTTCCCAGGGTCATCCAGCAAATTTGACCTCAAGTCTTTTCTGACATCAGGCACACCACTACATCCACTATGCCACCAAACTACAGATATGCAAAGCTTTTTCAGCTTGGCTAACCCTGTACCCTATCGATTTAGCCTCCAAGAAGACGCCAAGGTCATGGCCATGCCATAAGGGAGCTTTAGAGGAGCACTTTAGAATTCACATAGAATTTGAGATAAATAAGTTTTGGGCCAATCTTGAAATCTTTCCAATCAGCTAACAAAGGTCTTTGTATGGACATTTGTGGCCATAAGATTTAGGTAATATTCCAGGCTGACCTCACATAGCTTAAATTGTAGTGTAGTAGACATGTTTTATATTGTTCTTTATGAGTAAAAAGGGTTGGTTTGAGGAATCTGAGCTGTTTAGCCTGGAGGAAAGAAGACTTGGGGAAAATAGGATGGTATTTAAAGTTATCCATAGAAGAGAGATTTGACTCATTCTGCTTCCCCACCCATCTTCTCCACCCCTCCACTCAGGGCAGAATAAGGCATAAGGGGTGGAATCTGCAAAGAGGTGAAACTGGGGTTAAGGTAAAGGAAGACTTCCTGAACAGAGTTATCCAGAGGGGAATGGGCTGCCTCAAACTTCTTGAAGTCTTCAGGCAAAGGCTGGATGGCTGTCCAACATAGGATGAAAATATGCAAATCCATGGATTTACAGCTGAAACAGTGCCTAGAGATCATCTTGTTCAACTGCTTTAGTTTATAAATTAAGAAATGAGGGCCAAAGAAGTGTTTCCCAAGAACTTACCCAAGGAGCGACAGAGCCAGCATTTGAACTCAGGTCCCCTCCCTAGTCTGATTCTAGAACCAGTGTTCTTTCTACTGAGCTTCTTTACCTCTTGTATTATAGAGAAGATTCTCATTTAGGCATAGATTGGATTAGATGACCTTTGAGGGTTCCAGAAAGGAGTTAGAAAATGTTAGTTATCCAACTTCCCATCTGTGTGATGTTAGACATACCACCTTGCTTTTCTAGACCTCAGTTTCCTCATCTATAAAATGAATCATTTGGGGGCAGGATGAGGAACAATGTATTATGTACTAATTTATTTTTCCCAATTACATATTAAATCAATTTTTAATATTTTTTTTCTCACATTTTGAGCTCTAAATTCTTTCCCTCCCTCTTCTACCCCTTCCCTGAGGTAGTTAGCAATTTGATATAGATTATACATATGCTATCATATAAAACCTATTTTATGTTTTGGAAGAAGACACATATCACTAAAAAAAATACTCTTGAAGAAAACAGAGCAACAAATGATATGTTTGGATCTGTATTCAGATTCTCTTTCTATGGCAGGTGATAGCCATGAGTCCTTTGGCATTGTTTAGAACATTGTATTGCTGATAATAGATAACTCATCTGAACATTACACGATGTTATTGTTACTGTGTACAATTTCTCCTGGTTCTGCTCACTTCAGTTTGCATCACTTCATATAAGTCTTTCCAGGTTTTTCCGAACTCAGTCTGTTTGCTATTTTGTATGGCATAACAGTTTTCCATTACAATCATATTCCACAACTTATTTAGCCACTCCTCAGTTAATGGATAGCCACTCAATTTCCAATTCTTTGCCACAACCAAAAGAACTGCTATACGTATGTTTTAACACATAGGTCCTTTTTCTTTAAAAAAGCAAATCTTTGGGATATAGAGCTAGTAGTGGTATCACTGAATCGAAAAGTATACACAATTGTATAGTCCTTTGGCCATGGTTCCAAAAGCTCAGTGAGGAACAATATAGGCAAAAGGTTCCAATATACAGATTTAGGCTTGATGTCAAGAATGACAAAATAATTAGAACTACCCCCAGAAGAGAATGAAAAGGTAGCAAGTTCCCCAACAATGGAAATTTTTTAATATTATCTGGATCACAATTTCTCAGCTATGTTAAAATGGGAGGCGCACAAGGCTAGAGGTAGAAGGGATTTCAGAGGTTATTGGGATTTGCCCCCCTTATTTCACAGAGAAAAACTCAGAAAATTTAAGTACAGATAAAAATTCAGAAAACTTAAGTAACAACCCAAAATTACTCATGTGGTAACATCAGAGAAAGATCAGATTTGAAGTCAGGTCACTGAGTTCAGAAATTTAGAACGAAAAGAGATCAAATCTAACCTCCTCAATTTATAGATATGGAAATTAAGGCCCCAAGAAGTTAAATGACGATTCCAAGGCAATACAACTACTGTGTCTGAGTCTTCATTTGAACCCCAGTCTTCTGGTCTTCATGTGTAAAGTTTTATCCATTATACCTCTCTAGTCAGTGCTATTTACACTGCAATTGTTAAAAAGGTATTGACTGCGTGGCTAGTGTGGTCCCTTCCAATTCTCAAATTCTGTGAATCTGAAAACAATAGTCATTACCAGATCTAAATCCAATGATTTCACAGTCAGTGTGAATAAAAGCAAGCCTATCTCATATTTCCTTGAAAGAGAACTCAGTGTAGAACACCAGAGATGGGAAATGTTTCTAACAAACAGGAAATTTTCTTCCCAACTTCCTGGCATGTTGCAACAAAACAGTTCAGCAAAGAACTTCATGTACCCTATAGAAAGTCTCTTGGAAGATGGGTGGGTTTACTTACCAGCTTTTTTGAATGACTCAGATTTCACCATTTGAGATACACGAATATAACCTTCCACTTAGATTCAAGGTTACCACATTCTGTCATGAAATGAATAACGTTGCTACCATTGCCAAGTGCAGCCAGGGTAAATGCAATACTATTCTAAACGAAGGGCTATTTCTACACCTAGAGTGTGAAAGGTACTTAATGAAAGGAATTTCCTAGGATTCAGAATTGGGAGAAAATCTTAGAGATCACCTAGTCCAAATCCCTCATTTTTTTTTTCCAGATGAGAGAAGTTAAGAAACTTCCCCACGACGACATTAGCGTAGCCAAAATTCAAACCTGTGTCCTCAAACTCCCAGGCTGGTGCTCTGGCCACATTTCTATACGCTGGTTCTGAATAAATCAGCCTATATCTTTCATTGTGAATAGCTTTTACTTTAATAATGTTCAATATGAATTTTGCCTTTTGGGGGAAAGGGAAGAGATGGGAAGGAGCAGAGAAAAATGAGACAGATTTTTGAACATAACTAATGTGAGAGTTTCTTTATCTTCAATAAGTATATCTATTACATATTTATATCAAATAGATATTATATTATTATTTATGTTATATATAGAATTAATATTAAAAATAAAAATAAGTAAAAAATGAGAATTTTGTCAAATTCAAAATAATTATATGTAAACACATACATATGTGTTATGTAAATATAGATACATGCATATGTGTGTATGTATGGGGGAAGTATAAAATCTTTATAAACCTTAAATTTATTGTAAATGTTGGCTATATGAGGTGGTACAGTGGATAACTGCTAGACAGAGAGTCAAGCTAATCAGAATTTCAGTCTTCCTTCAGAAACTAACTGTGTGAACCTTAGACAAGTCTCTTAATCTTTCTCAGTCTCAATTTCCTCATCTGCAAAATGGGAAGAACAATACCACTTAATTTACAGAATTGTGGAATGTAAATGAGATAACACTTTTACAACACTTTATAAATCTTAAACTATGTAAATGGTAAGTATTCTTATAATTGTTTTTAAAATGTACAGGGTATAGGATCTAGAAGTAGAAAAATATGAATAACTAAGTGAACCTAATCGAAAATACAGTTAGAAAGTAAAACCTTGATCATAGTGAGTGACTAAGTTATTTGATATACTGTAAATAGCTGGAGGGGTGAAAGGTGTAGGATGAAGAGGATTATGGGAAAGAAGATTGTTCCTGAGATAGTTTTATTTTCTTGAAAAATAGATTACATAAGGATTGCGCACGTAAGTTTGGCACGTAATTTTCTTCTTCGTATATTAGAGACTGGTTCTCGCCCCACTCTTACCATCTCCCTTATAGGGTCTCCACACCCCTAACAGGGTAAGCCTTCCATAGCTATTTCCACCTCCCAAGCAACTCCCCTTAAATTTAGAAAAAGGTTCATCATCTTCCCCTCCAATCCAGCCTTCCTCAGACTTACTCGATAGTTTGAAGGGAGAAGAACTATGGAGTCTAGTCAAAGATAAGTAAAGCTCAACCTCTGTGCAGGACTTCTTTATCTTTTTCGTCCTTTATTTTAGGGTGTATGTTGTCCATCTGAGGTTTCTATGTCCACTCTCCTCTGAATCAGAAGTCCTGCCCAAGCAGCACTCTGCCAAATGACCCAGGCTTGAAACCAGGTTAGAATGACTTTCAAATGGCCTCTTGAGAAGGGGGTTAATAGAACTACAATATTATCATTTTGTCATGGGATAAAACTGAGTCAGAAGAGAAAAAAGGTAGCAAAAGATCATTTTCTTAGAATTCTGCCCAATCAAGCCAGGAGAAAAGCACTCAACTTCTAAAACAGGGATCCTTTTATTTTTTAAACCCTTACTTTCTATCTTAGTAACAACTCCATGACAGAAGGGCAAGGGCTTAGCAAATGGAATTTAATTGACTTGCCCAAGGTCACACAGCTAACAAGAGTCTAAAGTCAGATTTGGAGCTCTATCCTCTGTGTCACCTAGTTGCACCCTAAAATAGGGCTTCTTACCTAGTGGTGCTTGAACCTTTTCTTTAAAAAAAAATTTGATAACTGTGATGTATTAGTTCAATACAATTATAATCCTATATAATTTTATTTGATGCATTCAAGAACATTATTGCAGGAAAGGGTCTCTAAGTTTCACTCAATTTCCAACATGGTCCATAAACTAAATAAGAATAATAGTGAGCATTTATATAGTACCTTAGGGTTTGAAAATGCTGTACAAATGTTATCTCATTTTACTTTCACAACAGTGTTGAGGTAGGGGTATCCTCTTAATTTGAGAGATGAGGAAATTGAGACAGAAAGAGGTTAAGTAACTTGTCCATAAGCAGCTAGGTGGAGCAGTGGATAGAGCACTGGGCTTGGAGTAAGGAAGACATCTTCCTGAGTTAAATCTGCTCTGAGACACTTACCAGCTGTGTGACTCTGTTGGCCTCAGTTTCCTAATCTGTAAGACAAGTTGGAGAAGGAAATGAAAAGCCACTCCAGTATCTTTGCCAAGAAACTCCCAAAAGAGGTCACAAAGAGTGAGACACAACTGAAAAAGAACTAAACAATAACAAATTTGTCCAGGGCCAGACAGCTAATAAATGACTGGTGCTGGATTCGAACTTCAGTCTTCCCGACTGTAGGTCCTACACACTATTCATTGCCACACCTAGAATTTCTTTGTGACTCCCCTTCAGCAAAGGTTTAAGGGGTATCTGTGACATGGTCAGGCTGGGAAAATCACCAGAAAAGCAAAAAATGTGGTTCCAGGTAGCTTATGGCTGTAATCGTACTTTTGCTTCAAGCTTAAAGCCTTGGCATGAGGAGAGCCCCAGATCCTGCCTCGGACAGTCACTAGTAGTGTGGCTGTCTACAAACTCACTAAATCTATCTGAACCTCATTTTCTTTATCTGTCAACTAGAGATGATAATGCCTGCAGTACCTCCCTCTGTAAAATGAGTTGGAGAAGGAGATGGCAAACCATCTGAGTCTTCCTTGGGAGTACAGCATTGCTATAAAGAAGCTTAAAGTGGTATGTCTAGGATCCTGTTAATGCCATACAATAACAATCATACAATTCAGTCAGTTATAATTATTTAAAATATGGTCAATGGTTCCAGCCCAGTGGAAATATAGAGTGTGAATTCCATTAATGCAACCATTTCAGGGAATTCATTACAATGAGGGAAGATCTAGCTATCCAGAAATGGCATTTATTGTGGGGAAGCAAGATGGTACGGTGGATAGAGTTCTAGGCTTGACTCAGCTTCTTGAAGTCAAATCTGGTTTCAGACACTTACTCTCTGTGTGACCCTGGGCAAGTCAATTAAATGTGTTTGCCTCAGTTTCCTCTCTCCACTAACTGGAGAATAAATGGCATTATGCCACACCAGGAAGACTATGGATTACATAGAAAAATGTCCTGACGTTGAAGATGCTTCAAAATTAGAGAGAGCCACTGTGATGGGTGTGGAGTACTTTTATCAGAACATGTTTCCTTCAAAAGTAGAACATGGTTGTGTTCCCCAGGGGCTATGGCACAAAGTCACTTTTAGTTGATCTTAAAGATCTGGAGTGCTACCCAGATGCTGAATTACTCCTGAACAGACATGTTAGGCTAAATTCCTCTCTTAGGGTAAAAATCCTTGAGAGCATCCCCTTATTCCCTATTAGTGATAAAGAAAAACACAACTGCAGTTCCACCCCAGCCTGCAGCTAAATCAGCATTTTTTGCAGCTCACGCTATGCTGAAGGCTTAGTAAAGTGTTCAAATTATCAACAATAACTCATCTGTCCCAGACTCAACCTTGGCATGAGAGAAAAGGGGTGAAAAGGGGGCTTCTGGGGGAAGCCATTTAGCAAATTTTCATAACTTTTAAAGGCTCCTTGGTATTAAGGGTTTTGCAGTCCTCTACAAATGTGCCATGAACAAATTCCTTACAAAGACCCAGGAAAAAGAGGGCAAAGTTAAAGCACTTTGAGAGAGACAGTGTAGTGTGGCACAAAGAGGATCACCTCCAAACTCAGAAGCTCCATGTTTGAATCCCATTTCTACCATTCATTAACTGTGTAACCTTGGATAAGTCCCAACTTCCCTGGATCTCAGTTTTCTCATCTGTAAAATGAGGGCATTAGATGGCCTCCAAGGTCCCTTCTACTCTAGCTCTATGATCCTCTATGGTGTGAGAAGGTTAGGGCAAAAAAGCAAAGATTGGATTTTGGTGGGGAAAATTATGGTTTTACCCAAAGGCCACTGCTGTAAGGCCAAGAAGAAAAGAGTTGGAACCTGAAGATATGCAGTAGACCCATTGGACTCCATCGGTTTCCTAGCAGATTCTCTTAGTTCTTTACAAGAAAGACTGTAACATTTGGAAAACATTTTGAAACCAGATGGCTACAATCAGATTCCTCCTAAGGCAATGTACTCCTTTGTTTTAAAGATGGGTGTAGGACATTGGGTAAGAGCCACATCAAGGACATTTCATTTTCTGAAGAACACACTGAATCAAAATTTCTGAGTTTAATATGGTCCATGTTCTCTGTCTGACCCTGTTACCTCATTTGAGGGACTTTTGAGTTTCTCATACATTACTAAAGTGATATTCAGAGCTATAATCAGTGTGGAATGGCCACCATTCAGGATTCCAGAGAAAAGGTTTTTCTCCCCTTGGCCGTCCTTCCAAGTGCCACAAAGATTATTATTGAGTGTTATTATTCAAGATTCTCCCTTTAGTATATAAGTATATGGGTATAAGTATATATGTACATATATATAAAATCATATAAGCCTTTTGAAGATAAAATACAGAGACATCAGTTTCCTTTCTGTACTTCTTTATCACAACTAACCCTACAAAGCCAACACACACGCAAAATACATCATGACAAGAAGAAAGTGCCAATCATCAAATTTTTACCATTCTAAATCACTTATAAAGGTCCCTGCAGTTTGACTTCAGGAATATAGCATGAGTGGAAGTAAATATTCCTGCTATTGTTAATGGCCTCAGAAATGCTCTTCAAAGAAAAAAAAGCTCCCTTTTATGAGTTCTCTCTTAGTTGTAAGCCAGTCCCATTCTGATTCCCGGTGAATTTAGGGCCAAAGAGCCAAGACAAATACCTTCAAAATATCGACTCTGTCACAAGAGATTCCAGTTTTTCATTGTAACTTTATTTGTGAAGTCTTTGGAGTATTCAGTATTCCTCTCTTAATATAAATGTCACTGGAAGACACCAAACTCTATTCATTAGCACTAGAAGGAAACTTCAAGAGCACCAAATCCAACCATATCAATTTATAGATTAGGAAACTGAGGCCAAAAGAAAAGAAGCGATTCATAGCATTACTCAGCAAATTAATGATTTTATCAAGGTCTCCTAACTCTCAAACCAATATTCTTTCCATGACACACTGTTCTAGTTATCAGCTAATATTCTAGTTAACAAGTCTCTCGGGATATCAGAGATCAAATTTGAACCCAGGACCTCTTGTCTCTAGACCTGGCTCTCAATTCACTGAGCCACCTAGCTGCCTCATAGAATAACTCCTGCACTCCCTAACTCAGAATTTTCATGAAGAAAATGATTCATAAATCTTAAAGTGATACAAAAATGTGATCTGCTATCATCAGCAAGTTGTAAAGAGAGCAGAGCACTAGAACTCAAGAAACTTGGGTTCTAGACTTGGTTCTGATTATTATTAGCTATGTGATCTTGGAGTAAATCATATAAATTTTATTTCTATTTTTTACTTCTTTACAAATATTTTATTGATGATTTTTACATTGCTGTATTTTCCAATGACCTCCTCTACCTCTCGTACAGAAAGGAACTCTCTCTGTAACAAAGAAATGTAGTTAAATAAAACAAATGACCATATTAGCTATATTTTAAGTGGTATTGTTGTTATTATTGTCTTTTGGTTTTTTTTTTTTTTTTGATTTTTAAAAAGCCCTTTATTCTTTTCCATTTCAAAAATGGCAATCATGATTGAGAAATTTTTACACTATAGGTGGCAAATCAAAATAAAATCAGCAAGGACAAACTTCTGAGTGCAAACAAGGAAAAATAAAAGATATAGAAAAAAAGTTCTGATTGTTCAAATGATCAGAGTATAAAATCAGTAGTCAAATTTCTTATTTTCTAAGAGTTCAAAGAACTACTGCCCATAACAGTGCAATGATATACACTACAATCATAAAAAACAGTCTGCAAATAATGAAAGGTACACAGATTTTAGCACTTTTATCTTAGATGTACTTGTTCACAAGTTTACATCAAAGTAGGATCTTCTTTTTGGGATTGTTTCACAATATAGTATTTCTCTGATCAAAATATGGTCATTGAAATAACGAACCACCTTCTGAGCTCAATCTTCCTACCCCCTAAAGCAAAGCTGTATCACTTTAAAACAGGCAGGCCATGTATACAATATACAAAAAAACTTGCAAAATTAGCCAAAAAAAGATAATCTTGTAAAAGTTCTTGTGCTACTTTATCTGGAAATTTAATGTTAGATAACTGAATGTTTTATTATTCTGTTACAGAATCAACAATATAGAATTTCAAGTATTTTATTATGGCAAATGTTATAGTTATCAATGTATATACACTTGTATGTATACACACAGATACCAAAACACTTGAAACCTCAATGAAACTCAATGAACATTATTTTTATATCCTTCAAAAACATTAGTAAGAGTTAAGACTTGATCCAACATAACTTAGTAAATGTAAACATTTTTATATTAACAGCAAAGTCTGAAAACTCAGTTCAGTTGTTAGTTGAAAGTTGTTTATTTTAGATTAACAATTTTAAAGTGCGCATGAAATTCTCAAGTGTCTTTGTAACAGAGATCACTCCACTCAAGATATTGCAATGATATCTGCTTTCTCTTCTAACCCGACAGCCCCCAAAGTCGATTAAAGACTGCTATTCTTCGTACCTTTTATAGCCCATCTGAAATATTAATGCTAATGAAAAAGGTTCCCAGTCTAGTAAGCATTACCATGATTAACATTAGAAACACATTTAAATGAAATTTTCTAATATCCATTGTCTATAGTTCAAAAGACTATCAACATGGAATTATTAACAACAAGTGTATCTACATGTACACATTTAGAGCATGTATTTTTATATTTCATTGAAAATAATGACACGTTAGTTTCATCTCATGTCTTTAACACAGCAATGATAATTATCAGTCCATGCAATATAAGAAAGATTTAACTTTTTGGGTAACAAGATTTTCTGATTTCTATTGCTTTACAATATAGTATTTTCAGTTTATATTTTGGAAGATTCTAGATTACAGCAACAAAAGTGAAGACTTCAGAATCACATTTCGTTATGGAATGGGAAAACTTAAAAACAATTTCCAGCTAATTTGAAGATTATAAACACTATTGATCTGTTCATGATACCTACTTAATTTTATAATGCCACACTTCTCAGAAGACCTAATTAGGCCTGGTCATTAAAAAAATGGAAATCATTTCCTCTGGAAACCTTGACTTACTGCATTTTCTTCTATTATTGAATGCTGGGCTTTCTTTTTCACTTAGTTTTTAGTGGTTCACTTCTTAAGCATTTCCATGTTTGATAGTTGGTGTTTTTTTAATATTTGTTGCAAGAAGAAAGGCTTCCCAGAATGCCAAAAACAATATTAACAACTCAGTTTCCTGAAGAAGTCTTCTATACAAAGGAGGAAAAACTAAAGGAGTCCTTTCACAGGGGCTGCAGGTGCAGGACGAGTAGGAATAAAGTTTCCCTGAGACAATACTTTTGGTTGTGGTGGAGGTGGCCTTGATGGAAATTGCTGAGGTTGTTTGGCTGCATAAGTTGGTACTGGAAATCTATTTGCATAAATAGCAGCATCTCTAGGGTTCATCACTGGAGGAGCATTTCGAGGGGCATTTGCTGGTTGTCGAGAAACATTTGTTTGATTTTTTCCATCTGATTGATATGTTTGAGATCTTTTCTTTCTGAAGAACTTTCTTCGAAGCTGATCCCTCTTAAGGAAGACAAAGGCAGCAAATACAAGAAGGGGAACAATTAGGAAGAAAAACACTAAAAGCCCATCCCGAAGTGAAGTGTCTTTATCATTATAAGTAGGTCCACTGTCCACACTTCCTCCGTACCCTGTATTCTCACAATTTGGGGGAGCCCAGCCCATGTTACAATGACAGTTCTTGTTGTTATTACACACCCCTCTTCCACTGCATTTCTTCTGTGTATCACAGTCATAGTTCAGAACAGAGGCATTTACACATTGGAAGTTTCTACAGATCTTTCCATGATCACATTTTGTGCCTTCATTTACCATGCCAGGATCAGGTACATCTGATCCTAACTGGAAATCCACACCCCAACATGTAGTGCCACCAAATACAGTCTGAATGAGAGCAGGAAGAATTCCAAATACTGGCATCCCTTGTACGTTTTCACACTGAAGCTTTCCACACAAAGCATTCCCAGTGGAACATTTTCTGTATTCATTGCCATTGTGACCACAATTGCCAAATCTGTCACCTTTAGAGTTCACATCAATAAAACAATCCCTTGGAGCAGCTTTTGCTTTTGAGCCAAAGATGACTTGACACTGAGCATCATAAAACTGACACATGCCACTGTAACAATAAGCTTTATTTTTATGGCATGGATATCCATTTTGAATATAAACATCTAGCTGACAGAACTGTGAAGAACCATTGCAATACTCTGGAAGATCACACTCATTGGCACTTGGCCGGCATAGAGTACCTCCTGGAAGGAACCGACAATTTTTACAACAGTCACCATATGCACATTCAGCACCTGATTTAAGCTTACAAGTACTTGGCTCACAGCAAGGGTCCAATTCACATTCCTTTGGAGAACCACAGTCACATTCTTCCCCAACATCTAATAATTTATTACCACAGTAAGGGGCACTGTAGGCTTCATCAGGTTTTGGAATATTAAGTAGACAAGTTCCTCCTTTATTTAAAGTTAAATTCTCAAAGTCATCTGCACTGCAACTGCTAAAGTTTCTGGAACCTGATGCTCCTGAATTCATGATGCAGCTCTTGGCTCCACAAGTGCAGTTTCTCCCATCATCATGGTTCATTCCCAAGTTATGTCCCAACTCATGAGCAACAATGGATGCAAAGGTCTCCACGCTGATTTGCCCAAACACATTAATACCTCCTGCATGGCTTCTTGAACATACTGTTCCCACAAATGCCATTCCTGCAGTCCCTCCAAAGCCCTTCCTCAGAACTAACTGTGCACTGTCATGCCTCCGACGTGAAATCAGTGACTTCTCTCGCCATTGAACAAAATTTCCCAACACATCACCAGCACTTCCAGCTATGCTGATTTGGTTTGAATTTGTCCAAATCTCTAGCCCAACTAGTACGATGTGGATATTTAGCATAATGTACATACTAAGCAAGTAGTTTGCTAACTGAACCATCTCTTCCCTCACAGCAGTTTGATTACTCCCCATCATGTCATACTTTTCTTTGTCTACAACTATGAATAGCTCAACATATCTGGTATGTGGAAGGACAGCTCTTTTTTTCCTCAGCAACTGAGTCATACTAAGAGATTGTTTCTGTAATTCCTTCTTCTCATCTTCTGTAGTTTCTTTCTTCAAGTCTTTGGCAGTTACTCCACAAGCCAGAGGTTCTTGCTGAACATTGTCCAATCGATAAATGAGGTGCTCAAAATCAGAACTAGATTTTAGAGGTTCAATTCCATAGCTGGTATTCTCTAAATGTAGTAATCCCCTGAGCCCAGAACAAATGCTAAGTGCGACAGCTGAATTTGGGACACCTTCCACATAGCGGTGATAATGGCAATGATCCTGAGACCCTATTCCTGGTGAGGCTGTTCTTAAATCTCTTCCTTTGGACTGACACGTGGTGAGTGAAAAGGCTGACTCCTTTCCTGGATTTTCTGCATATCAGGATGATCCTCCTCGCTATATGTATAAATTACAAAATCTTTGGGCAACAGTATCTTATTTCTTTCCAGGTGAACAACATGTTTCCTTCCTTCAGCCTGAATGACATAAGACACCTGGTCCTGCCTGCGCCGCTCCGAAGGCTGACCGCAGGCAGGCAAGCAGCAAAAGCCCTAGTATTCGCCGCCGTCTCCGCCGCCGGCGTCCCGAGGCGCTGGAGAACGAATCCATGTAGTCTCTGTCCTCCACTGCGGCTCAGTGCTCTGTCGCCTCCGCTTCCTCCATCATACCAGACTCGGCCCGGAGCCCGAAAAGCCTTGTCTTTTGTTTTTAAGAGGGGCAATGACATCATGGGATGATGCCTTGAATTGCCCTTGAATTGGATTGAAGTGAGGCAGAGCTATACAAAGTCCTCAGCCTCATTCTTTCTTCCACAGTCAGCCAAATGCAATGGCAAAATAAGTCAGGAATATTGGTAATGGCCTGGGATACAGTGAATGACCTTGGTATGTGTCTACTTCAGCGCCATCTTGGTTGTTGGAACAAAATGTTCTCATCTGCCAATATTTTAAAGTATGACTCATTTAGCACCTAAGATTCAATACCTCTCTGCAGAGAAGGGAGATAATGTTTTACCATTAGCCATCAGCTGTCACTATTATTCACTGTATCAATTTCAGATTTGATGCCTTATATATTCCTTTTTCCTCTTTTGTTGTGGTCATTGTATAAATTTTTCCATTGGGATCATTATATCAATTGATCTTCTTGGTTCATTTTATTTTACTCTGCAGTCACTTATACAAGTTTGTTTTTAATTTTTCATGTCTACATTTCTCATAAAATAACAATATTCCTCTATATTTATATACTACAATTTTCTAAGCCAATCCACAATAATTTTAAGGCCACTACTTTGCTTCCAGGTTTTTGCCTTATGATGTCACTATTAATAATATATTATATAGCATTACAAAAATATCTATATATGCATACCCATAAGTGTATGCATGTAGGTATATATTTATATGTATGTGATGTTTGCATGTATATGGCAATATACATATATGTATTTGTGTATGTATTGGTGTATATATATGGAGAGGGCATCTAAGTGGCACAATGTGTAGAGTACTGGGTCTGAAGTTAGGAAGAACTGAATTCAAATCTGGCTTCAGACACTTACTACTTAGGTGACCCAGGGTGAGTCACTTAACCCTGTTTGCCTTAGTTCCTCATTTGTAAAATAAGGACACACTGGAGAAGGAAATAGCAAATCACTACAGTATCTTTACCAAGACTTTGTCCTTGGGATCACATAGAGTCAAGCATGACTGAACAACTACAAATATGTGTTTGTATAAGTAGTGGAGGAGTAGGGTAAGAGAAAGAGAGGTAGAGGGACAAAGACAGGGGAGGGAGGAGAGTGAGTGAGAGAGAGAGATAGAGAGAGAGAGAGAGAGAGAGAGAGAGAAAGTTTTCCCAGCTTTGGCTTACTCCCAATGGACGCTTAGCAGGGGGATCACACAGTTAAAAAGGTGTGCATAACAATGAGTTTTGGATGAGTCAAAGGGTATGTGGACTTAATGACTTTTCTGGCATAGTTCTAAATTATTTTCCAGAGCAGTTGGGCTCTGGAAGTCTCAAGTCTCAAGACTCTTCTAGCAGTGCATTAGCATGCCTATTTTGCCACAGCATCTCCAACAATTACTAATTTCATTTTTTTGCCTTTTTGCTAACCTTATATGAGGTGAAACTTCACTGTTCCTAACAGTTCAATAAGTAAACATTTGCTGGTGATACACTGACAAATGGCAGTGATACAAAGATAAAAATGAAACAATCCCTGTCCTCAAGGAGCTTACATTCTTCCTAGATCTGTTTCTTTAATGTTTACATGTTCTCTAGGGTTCTTTCATTGACTCATTCAACTTGTAATCATTTGCTAAGTACCAAATAAGTTTTAAAACACTGTTCTAAATTTAAGGGCTCCAAAGACAAATTATGTCCTCGAAGAGCTTATGTTTTATTGATAGGTGGCAGGGGTGGGCAGGGATGAAAAATATCAAAATTATATATCATATATCAATAGAATGCTAAATACCAAATATATAAAAGTAACTTCCATCTCCATGAGTATGTGTCTTTAAAATAGATACATGTATATGTGTGTGTGCATATACACACATGTGTGTAATCTTCAAATGCCCATGTGTGTGCGTGTATGTGTATGTGTGTATGCGATCAGCATATCTACCTACATGTGCGTGGGTGGGTGTGTATGCATATGATGTGGACATGTGTGATTACACATGTATGTGTGAATATGTGTATATATAAATATAGATGTGTGTATTTAAAAAACTGCTTGTCATGCATTAGGACAAAACCCCAGGAAACCTCCACTTTGTTCCCAAAGTCACTGGATGTTTCAACACGGGAGCTTGCCTAACTATTTCCCAGACAGGGAACAAAGCAGAGCTTCTCATGAACCCTTGAGAAATAATGGCCTACTAAGCATCTGTGGTTTCCTCATGTGCAAGAAAGGACTAGGTTATGAAATGGCACTGGGCAGTGTCCTGGGGGCCACAATTCATTCTAAAATCCAGGGCAGTCACAAGGGTGATGTTTTAGTTCAAGAAGTTACAACAACATTGGCCCAGATGCTCCTGTATTTGCAGACAGTGCTCTGGATGCAGTGGATATCATAACTGTAGGATGATACCCTCGGACAAGAGGAGTTCAGCTTCAAGCTTGATGCTTGCAAAATCAATCGCTTTCCCCTTGGGAACCTTTGTGGTCTCTGAGTCCAAGAAATCCATCAGATGGTACAGCCACAAAGCTCAAACATTGGACATGAGTTAGGAGGTCTGGTTTGTGTCCTCTTCCTTCTCCTTGCTCAATGGGTGACCTTATAGAAGCCCTTTGACCTCCTTTTGCCTATATGTTCTGTCTACAAAAGACAGGTATGGCAACATTAGTCCATTCCATTTCTCTACTTCTCCCACTCATTTCCTTCTTTCTCCCCACTTGGTAACTACTCTAATTCAGACTCATCATCTATTACCCAAATGACTGCAATAGCTCTCTGATATTTGTCTTCTGTAACCTTCCTCCTTGTCAACAGTTCCCCCACCTGATTCATCTTCTCTTAAGCTTCTAAAATAATATACCTAAAGCACTCCTTTGAACATGTCACTACTCTGCCCAAGAAGTTTCAGTGGCTCTTGATAGACATTAGGATAAAATATAATCTCCTCTATTTGAAATGTAAAGCCCTTCACAATCTGAATCCAAGTGTAGAATTATTTCATATGGTTCCCTTTACTATACTTTTTGTTCCAAAATATTCTTCTTTCTGTTCCCTATATACAATATTCTGGGTCCCATGGCTATGCCTTTTCATAAGCCATTATCCCCCCATTCTTGGAATGTTTTCCCTTCTAACTACCATTTTGAATTTCTAGATCCATTTAATATTAATTTCAAGAGTTACCTCCTCCTTTCCCAAGTGTCAACAACTTCTTCCCTGAAATTATTTTCCATTTACCATAAAAGAAGGATAAACAGGCAGACATAGAGACAGAGAAAATCAAAACTCCTTCCCCCGTTGCAACTTTCCCCATTGTAGTTTCAATATATCACAAGTCACTATAAGAAATTAAATGAGAATCTTTGGGGAATTTTACAGAAGCTACAGATAGCATGCAAAGGCCAGCCAATGACACAAAAAGTTTAGAAACTCAGAAATGCATAAAATATATACATTGTATTGTATAACATCAACATATTTTATCTTTTAGTACCATAAATACAAATCATTTCTTTTTTAAATTAAAATAAGTTAAAGTTTGCAAAAAGAAATGAAAAACCAGCAGATGACACACAAAGGCTAGTAATGTAGAGATATCTTTAAAAGTTTAGTAATTCATAAATATATATAAGGTACTCTAAATAGCCCACTGTGAAGATTGGATTTAGCTTCTCCTGATTGTAACAATGAAGTTACTTAGCTCTTCCTTTATAGTGAAGTTAGAATTGTAATTCACAATCTGTTTTTAGATTTAAATCTACACACCGAGAGAGTGGGACTGTCTCTGTGCATCGACTTTTCCACTTAAATCTCCTTCATGCACAAGTGTCTTTGTGCACACTCAACTATCATAGATGAAAACGCACAAAGACAATCATCATCCTCGGTTACCGAGAGACTACTACTATACAAAAAGGTGAATTCAGTATTTTAAGTACATCTACCCATTTTAACCACAAAAAGGTGTTAAGTAACTACAAAAGGTGAACTTACCAAAAGTGGTGTTAAGTAACCCAAAAAGATATAATCTAAACAAAGAAGGTGAGAACTAAAGAGTGAGCAGTCCTGGAGAAAAGTGTCTGCTGTGATTGGTAGATGTGAAATTTAGGGGAGGTGACACAAGAGAAAAAGATTCTTTAAAAAGAAGACAAAAGGACAGAAGAGGAGAATTATATTCGATTCGAGTTTTGAGTTAGATGAAGGATCTCTGACTCAGAGTTGAACTCGGAGGAGAGACTGGAGACAGACACTTGAGGAGTGACTGGAAGACAGGCACCCAAACTTCTTTTCATTTAGACAGTTATCATTGATGACTGAAAGGCTGACTTAGTGACACTGCCTTTCTGGAGGCATGAAGCCCAAAGTCTTGAGACTCTCTTCCCCTGGCTGGGGCTTAGAAATTTCTAACTGGCTTAGAGGAAGTCAGAGTTTTCTCTCTCTCTCTCTCTCTCTCTCTCTCATTCCTTAATATCTTCCCTCTATTGTAAATAAACACATAAATTCATTTTACTTTAGTAATTCATTTGGGATTTAGAAACTTAAATCCCTGGCGACCACCTGTTATATATATTAGAGTCCAACCAAAAATACATTTAACACCATAAAAGAAAAAGTTCAGAATTCTTCTCTGGTATAAAGGGAGGGCCAAAATTTTTTATGTAGATTTTCCAGAACATGGGGGTGCTGTGCCCCTAACCCCCAGAATGTGGAAGATATACCTATGTGTGTATATAAACATGCATCAGCAACAGGTGGAAAGAACACTTCAGCCAGCTCTTCAACCTACCCTCCTCAGTTGACCAAAGGGCCCTTGACCGGATTCCCCCAAAACGGCATCATCGAGCAACTTGACGTCGCTCCTTCATTAGAAGAAGTCCAAAAAGCCATTAAACAAATGAGTGCAGGCAAGACACCAGGTAGACGGGATCCCAATCGAGGTGTACAATGCCTTAAATGGAAAGGCGCTTCAGGCATTCCATATAGTGCTGACCAGCATATGGGAAGAGGAAGACATGCCCCCAGAACTCAGAGATGCCACCATTGTAGCCCTATACAAGAACAAAGGCTCACGAGCAGCCTGTGACAACTACAGAGGCATCTCACTACTCTCCACTGCTGGAAAGATCCTTGCCCGTGTTATACTCAACAGACTCCTGTCATCTGTTTCAGAGCAGAACCTGCCTGAATCACAATGTGGCTTCCGACCAGATCGCAGCACTATCAACATGGTCTTCACGGTGAGGCAAATGCAGGAAAAATGCCTTGAGCAGAACCTGAGTCTCTACATTGTCTTCATAGACCTGACAAAGCCATTCGACACAGTGAACAGGGACGCATTGTGGGTGATCCTCAGCAAGCTCGGTTGCCCAGCAAAATTCGTCAAACTGATCCAGCTCTTTCATGTCGACATGACAGGGGAAGTCCTATCTGGTGGAGAGACTTCCGATCACTTCAACATCTCCAATGGCGTGAAACAAGGCTGTGTCCTCGCTCCGGTACTATTCAACCTATTTTTTACCCAAGTATTACGACATGCTGTGATGGATCTAGACCTGGGCGTCTACATCAAATACCGACTGGATGGCTCACTATTTGACCTTTGCCGCCTGACTGCAAAAACAAAGACAACAGAGAGACTCCTCCTGGAAGCTCTCTTTGCAGATGACTGTGCTCTCATGGCCCACCAAAAAAATCATCTCCAAACCATTGTGGACAGGTTCTCACCCACAACAAAACTGTTTGGCCTGACTATCAGCCTCAGCAAAACAGAGGTACTGTTCCAACCTGCGCCAGGGAGGCCAACGAACCAACCGTGCATTACAATCGACGGCACGCAGCTTTCTAACATCAACACTTGCAAGTACCTGGGCAGCACCATCGCCAACGACGGGTCCCTAGACCACGAGATTAATGCCAGGATCCAAAGGGCCAGCCAGGCACTTGAGCGGCTGCGCTCCAAATTCCTCCAACACAGTGGTGTAAGCACTGCGACGAAGCTCAAAGTGTATAACGCAGTGTCCTCAGCTCGCTCCTGTACGGTTGTGAGACATGGACACTGTACCGGAAGCACATGAAACAGCTGGAGCAATTCCACCAACGCTCCCTCCGGTCAATCATGAGGATCTGATGGCAGGACCGAATCACCAACCAGGAAGTCCTCGACAGAGCCAACTCCACCAGCATCGAAGTCCTGGTCCTCCAAACCCAGCTACGATGGTCTGGACACGTCATCCGCATGGACCCACAGCGAATACCAAGACAGGTATTCTAGGGTGAACTGTCAGCTGGACTCAGGAAACAAGCCTGACCAAAGAAAAGATTCAAGGATCAGCTAAAGTCCAACTTGAAGTGGGCTGGCATTACACCAAAGCAACTAGAACTCGCTGCCTCTGACAGAAGCAGCTGGCGAGCCCACATTAACCATGCCGCCACCACCTTTGAAGATGAGCGACGTTGACGTCTTGCCGCTGCGCATGAACGCTGACACCAGCGTTAAGACCTACTAAGTGCCATGTAGCCAGATGGGCACTGGGGATGCAAAGACAAAAATAAAATAGATTGTTCTCAAGGACTCTACATTTTATTGGCAGAAATATGCACACATAAATATATCCTGAATAAATGAAAATTATTATGAGGTAGTTTATGAAAGGAGAACACTAATAGAGGGATCAGGAAATGATAAGCACACAGTAAGCTTCTAGTAAATGTTTATTGATGTTATTGATGATGCCAATGTTCAATAGAAGATGATGACTGAGCTGTGGTTAGAGCAAAGAAGGATGGATATTTCTAGACTCTAGTTTGTGTCAAAGAAATTTAGAGATTTTAGTGACTAGAAAGCTCAGGATAAACCCATAGTTAACATGGCAGCCAAACAGTCTAATAGGATTTTAGCCTTAATTTACACAGCTAGTATAGTACCTGGAATTTCAACCAATAAATAATATGAAGCCATTTTCTTGAGAATAATATCATTTTATTTATTGGTTGAAATGAGCCTTCAACCCCTCTTTTATAGGAAGACACATCTCCTTTCTAACTGGCCTGACTGTTCATTCTTTGGACCTCCCCTGGCTGTCCCAGTTAGTGGATATTTTGAAAGAGGAGGTGCATTTAGAGATTTCATCTCCCCTATTACTTCATCAAAATGAATGACAAGCTAAATCAGGTCTAGAGGAAACTTGGGATAGTGAGAGAATAGGACATCTTTCTTTTTTTTTTCAAGCATTATTTTATTTGGTCATTTTCAAACATTATTCATTAGAAACAAAGATCACAGGACATCTTTCCACATAAGAAACAGACAGAGGGGCCTGGGAAGGTATATAATAGCAAATAGCTAAGAGAGAAGAAATAATATCAGTCTTCAAGTATTAAAGAATTCAAGACTTGCTCAGGTTCAGTAGAAGTTAGGTGGCTCAGTGGATGGAGAGTCAGACCTGGAGACAAGAGGTCCTGGGTTCAAATATGGCCTCAGACACTCCCTACCTCTGTGACTCTGGGCAAGTCAATTAACCCCCATTGATTAGCCTTTACAACTCTTCTGTCTTGGAACCAACACACAGTATTAATTCTAAGATGGAAGATAAGGGTTTGAAAAGAAGAAGAAAAAGACCTACCCAGGGTCACATATCTGGTCATATTTGAACTCACATATACCTCACTCGAGTGCTAGGACTCTACCTGCTCTGCCAATTAGCTGCCTTGTAGAAGATAGAGAGTAAGTTGTAGATTAGGAAAGAGCCAGGTTCAAATCATAATTCTGATGTGTCTTAACTATGGAATTCTATCCAAGTCATTTAATTTCTCATTGTATCATTGCAACTCTCTAAGACTCTAAATTCCAAAACAACTGTTAATCCAATTGGTAGAGAATTAGGACTTCCCTCCACAAATGAAATCATAGACTAAGAGAAAGGGAAAAAAAGCTAACAAAGTTAATCCAAATACCAATGAAGGGCTTTCTACCCGCCCATTATTGAATCTGAGCCAATCTCATCCCTGAATAGTTAGTTCAATAAAACATTCTAAAGTATGGTGCACTGGAAACAGACGAATCTGATAAGAGGTCCTTGGTTTGAATCTTTGCTCTGTCCCTTCCTCCCTGAATATCCTTTAAGCAAGTTATTTAACTTTCTTGAGTCTCAATCTCTTCATTTGCAAAGTGATGCCATTAAGCTCTAACTTCCTTTTCATATCTAGTTGCTTTATGATTTCATCATTTCTGCATGCCCTTTCCCATCTTTTCTTCATTCTAATTGAATACTAATATCTTTAGGATTTTTTTTTCATTTCCAATTCTAACCTCATTGCCTCAGACATTTCCTAGCTCTATGACCCTGGGCAAGTCACTTAACCCTCACCGACCAGCCTTTAAAACTCTTCTGCCTTAGAAACAATAGGTAGTATTGATTCTAAGATGAAAAGTAAGGGTTGCTTTGTTTTGTTTTGTTTTAATTAATTTTTTTTTAAATGAGCTGAAGACAGAAGCAGCAAACCACTTCAGTATCTTTGCCAAGAAAGCCCCGAATGGGGTCATGAATAGTCAGAGACAACTGAAATGACTGAACAACAATAAGGAAAAGACCTTTCTTTGGGTTATGTAGTCCATGACCCCAGATCTGCTGGCCTGAGCCACACCTCCCAAGGCTATATAGGGCATAGAGTTTCCCCAGCATGGCTTATGCCATGCACAAAGAGCTTATTATTGAAATCTGCTTCAGGTCAACCAACCAACATAGAGAACCAACTCAAAGCAGAATAGCTGCTTCAAGAGACAAAAGCATGGAGACTTCTTAGAACCATGTTGGCAAAACTATGGAATGCATGTTGGAGGGGGCTGCTTCCTTCACCCTCACCCCCTCACCTGAGGACATTTCTCCCTATCTGGGGTAAGGGGGTGGCTCAAATGCAGCAAAAGGGTTGCAGTTTGGGCACTCAGTCTCTTAAAGTTTCCCATCACTGCCCTAGAAAGAGGTTTAAGTGTCAGAAGACCCAAACATGAAGGCATTGATATAGTCTTCGGACCCATGTAGGAATCTTTCTTGCTGATATTTGGAAGACCAGACAAGGTTGGAGAAGGACTTTCCTGGATCACTGGTTAGAGGGTCAAGATGAAGTATTCTGAGAATGACTGAACCATAGGTGGTGGGGTAGGTGGGAGGGAGGAGAGAAACAGTATCCCAGGACTTTGAGAGTCGGTATGGAACTCAGTGGTCATCTAGTCCAACTCATACCACAAAAGGTGTCTACTGCAATATATCTGACAAGTGGTTATCTAGCCTCTACTTCAAAGTTTCCAATGATTTTTTGTTTGACTCTACTATGTGTCACAATAAAGGGCTTTATTTGCAGGAGTTGATGGGTAGTAATAGAGATACACATAAAAAGGAAAAAGAAAAGAAGAGAATGAATAAAATAGACACAGAAAAAAATGAAAAGTAGTTCAAAAGGGACCACAGATAGGTTACTACATTGTAAGATGCTTAAAACACTTAAAAAACCAACCTATGTATTATATAAAAAACCAGCTTCATACATCCTAATACATATGTCAGAAGTTCATGGTTTCATATATAAGTCTTGTTCTTTGTTTTTTAAAATGTTTCTGTTTGATGATTGTTGTTAAATTCATAATAAAAGGAAAGTATTTTTAAAAGACTTTTAATATAAAGTACCCACTCACCTCTCTAGCAGCATATTCCACTTTTTGACAACTCTAATTCTTAGGAAATTGTTTATAACATTGAGCCCAAATTTACTTCTTTGCAACCTCCATCCATGTCTGCTTTATGGGGCCAAAGAAAAAAAACTTAATACCTTTTCCACCTAGGAGCCCTTTATATATTTCAAATTCCCCTTTTAGAATGTTTAAGAGACTAGAATACTGTTTATGTGGGGTGTTACAATGCTGGGTGTAGGTTGTTAAATTTTTTCCTGCTAACCATTTTTCAGGGCTGGGACCATGTGGTCCCATAAATGCCTTCCTAGTGTATCACAGAAATGCTTCTTGTACTAGCCTCAAACAATATTTGCATCTAATCTTCCCATTAAAAAGAAGATAGACCTCACAATGTAAATAGAGATTCTGAACCTGAAAGCAAAAATTTCAGAAAGGCTCCCTCACTCTATTGCTTATAAGTTGAAGTGAAATTTAGTTGTCTATTAATGCGGCTAAAGACAATCATTTCTAGGATTCAAGGACTCAAGGAATCTATCCTTCCTACTCTGTACCCAGCCATATGGTTATATCCTGGCTTAATTGCTAGGAAAATGTTTACTTCTGAAAGAAAAAGGTGTAATTTGATATTAGAAAATAAGTATTGTTTGATTAGTATAGGGATAAGAAGTAAAGTGGCTGTTTGAGAAAAGAACTAGAGTTTGAAGCAGAGCTGAGAGTGTGTTAATTTCAACTGCTAACAGTTATAACCAGTTTTCTATGTCAATTACTCTCTCTGGCAGTTGGCAGAGACACTCTCAGAGAGTCTCTCAGGGCTGGAGGAGGTAACATCTTTGCCTCTCTGTCTGAGGGAAAGATGTGAAGGAGCTCAGTGTTTTCCTTTCCTAACTTGGGAAACACTATTGACTTGTGGTTTTTATAGATTGTTTATATCTGAGAAGACCAAAGAAAAACCTGGTCTTTGGTTTGGACTCTAAGTCTATTAAGACACAGAGTCCTAACTTGAATCTTGTTGAGTCTCAGCCAGCTAGCCTTTGCTATTTTATAATTTAAAGGCAAAGTTAAGATTTATAAGGATAATAGCAGTAGTTTTTATTTAGATAGTATAAATTTGGGTCAGTCAGATTAGGGAGGATTAGTGTAGCCTGTGAAACACAGGAGAAGCGGTTCCTTGCAGAACCTGGGAGTTTATTTGGGTGAATTTAGAATCCCTTAGAATTAGAAATTATTTAGCCTTATATATTTCAATAAATATTTTATGTTTATAAGAAGAGTCTCTTTAGCATCCTTGTGCCTGGACCTTAAGGGAAGTTCACATTTGAGCTTCACTTCATCACTGAGGATACTTTTGATTACATCTATCAAAAGTATCTGGAATATCTGAACAGTTTGAACCTGATTGGTGAGTTGAACAGTTTTGAAAAGTTTTAAACCTATATTGGAACAGTTTTTCCATCTAAATATTTTATTTTATAACTCATCAAATTTATTTTTACAAAGGCTAATTCTCACATTCATCATCCCCAACCCCAAATACTCAAGGGACAAGTCTACCTTTGTCTTTAGTTAAGGATTTTCCCCACCACAGTCATTGCCTAAAAAAGAGAAAGTTTTAAAAAAAGTACTCAATATACAAGCATGAACCAGATATGGAAAATATCCTTGACTTCTGCGCAAAAACAGAAATGCTAAGCATAAATGAATCATAGCATGTATTACAGAATGATTAGAACAGAATTCAACAATTTATTACTATAAGCATAATCAGTTTAGAGGCTAGTATTCCAGCTTCAGTGAGACTTGAAACAGTTTTTTAAAAGTCTTTTTTGTTAATCAGTCATTTTACATTTCACTTCTACTGAGTGAAGTCCAATCCATTTTTAACTTCTGTCATTTCTCTCCTTGTCCTTTCTTTCCAGTACCAACTCTTCCCTTGGCAATAACCCACTCCTTCTAATTAAGAATTCTATTCAACTAGTGGTCAAATTGTGAATGTTTTCCCTGCCTTGAATCATTGCCACTTCAGGGGACACAGCTGTCTCCATCTTTCTAGCATGAAATATTGCCACGGTGACCACAGACCTCTAAAGTATTTAAGCTCTCATCAGACCCTGTAACAAATAAGAGACACCCTCATCCCAGATACCACCTTGCCTAGAGAGGATATTTGATTTTGGCATGTGACCAAATGAAAGGAAGAACAGCCCTACCTCACACTGGACCATTCAGAAAGTCATCCTCATATGTCGAAACAGGAAGAAAGTGGGTGATCTGAGGAGCAGATTTACCCTTTAATATATCCATTGAAACCTTCTCTATATAATTACTAGGAATAGTGATTGAGCATGCTCCAAACAGGTATGAGGAGAAAGGATAGACAAAGGGTATCTATCTCTACTACCCTTGTAAAGGTAACGTTTTATGAAAGTTCAAAAGCTAGTGATCATAGAGTTTTAGAAACGGTCATTAGTCAACAAACATTAATTGTATTTACTATGTGCAAGACACTGGGGTATAAACAGAAGTAGGAAAGTCTTCCTTAGAGGAACATCCAAGTTGGGAAGGAAGACGTATTAAAAATAGGATCTGTGACAATGTTATTATGAGTACTATTTCTAGTGACACAGATCATAGTCATTTTCTCATCCTGTGAGACTCTCTTCTATTTTGTTATTGTTGTTCAATCATTTCAGTTGTGTATAACTCCTCTTGACCCCATTTGGGGTTTTTCTTTGCAAAGATACTAGAGTGGTTTGCCATTTCCTTCTCCAGCTCATTTTACAGATGGGGAAACAGAGGCAAACAGGGCTATGTGACTTGCCCAGGGTCACACAGCTAGCAAATGTCTGAGACTAAATTTGAACTCAAGAAGATGAATCTTCCTGACTCTAGGCCTGGCACTCTATTCACTGTGCCATATAAATACTCTTACTCTTTTTCATACCCTTTCATATAGCTACATAGGAGAATCTCCCAACATACTGGGGAGCTTTCTCTAGATCTCTTTAAGCTATCCTCATTGCAAAAATAACCCACCTTGTTTTACTCATACATTTTGGGTGATATCCCTTATGTCATTTGTCCTGTGAAATTCTTCCTTGCATTGCAGCAATCCACTCATATCAACTACATGCCTCTACATTGGCCTTTGCTAGACAGCCATTTTAATTTCTCATGGCCTTTGGTATTCTGTTTCTCAAACCATGTGGCATCACCAGAAGAATGCTGAGTTTAAAAGATGGACCTTTGTTTCAGGGAGAAGTTTTGGGTCAATTTCAGGATCTATCAAGGGTTCTTAACATGTGGTCTGTGAATTTTATTTTAATTTAATAATTGCACTTCAGAATAATTTATTTCAAAAAGCATTATCCTGAGAAGGGGTTCATAGGCTTCACCAAAAGGAGTATAAGAGAGGCAAAAGAGTTAAGAAGCGTTGCTCTAATTGTTAAGTTTTTATTCCTATGTAAAAAAAATGAAATTAGACTAATTTCCCATCTTTGGAACCATCCAGGAAGAGTCTTTCCCTCTTCTAAATGGTAACTCTTGAAAAGTGTTAAAACAGTTGTAATATTTCCATTTGGTCTTCTTCCATCTAACGATACTCAGTTCCTTTCATTGATCTTTATATAAGATAATACCAGATATACTGGACACTCTCAGTGATATACAACTTACAGATTCATGCTCAAAAATCTTTACAAGTTTCTCTGATAAAGATCTCATTTCCAGCATACATAAGGAAATGATACTAATTTATAAAACTATGACACATTCCCCAATAGATAAAGATCAAAGAATATGAAAAGGTTGTTTTCAAAGGAAGGAATTTGAAAAATCATTAATCATATTTTTAAAGGATCTAAATCAAAAGTGTCAAAAATGCAATCTACAGGTCTCCTTCCAGCAACACACAACACACCTGAGTTTAGCCCAACCATATTAAAATGTAATTCTTATGTAATTCTAGTATGCTGATGTGTTCATTTAAAAAAAAGAAAAGAAATATAAGAATTTGTGATTTTCCCAGTCAATATGCAGCCCACCAGGATCCTTGCATATAGTTTAGTGGCCCATGTTTCTATCTGAATTTGATATCACTGATTTAAGGTACTAATCATTAGAGAAATGAAAATTAAGGCAGTTCTGGTATTCCACCTCACACCTATCAGTTGGCAAAAGAAGAAAATGACAAGTGTTGGAGGATCTTGGGAAAATAAGTAGACTAGAGCATTCATTGTTGGTGGAAATATGAATTGGTTTGGTCAGTGAGGAAAACCATGTAGAAGCAGCTACGCCTAGAAAATGACCAGAGTTCACATCCTTTTACCACTACTGGGCCTATTCCTTAAAGAAATTAAAGAAAGAGGGAAAGAATCTATTCTACAAAAATATTTATAAATTTTCTTTTTGTGGTAGCCAAAAATTGGAACATAGGCAGTTATTTTCCTTTTGGAAAATGGCTAAACAAACTGCAGTATATGCATGTAATGGAGTTGTATTATAGCATAAGAAATGATGGAATGGATAATTTCAGAGGAAAATGGGAAGACTTATGAACTGATGTAGGGTCAAAGAGCAGAATTAGGGAAACAATTTATATAGGGAAAAACAACTTTGCAAAAACGTAGATCTCTAATCAATAAAGTCATGTCATCAGTCAAAAGGAATAATCATTTTCTAATCTAAAGGAAACCATTTTCTAACACTTTCTAACAACCTAAGATGCAGAAAGAGACATACATTTTTAAACATGACTACTTTGAAAATTTGTTTTTCAATTAATATTTGTTGTTATTTTAACTTTGATCAATGGGGGAAAGGGTAAAGTGGGAAGGATAGATTAATTAATAAAAGCTTGAAAAATAAAAATGAGAAACTATTTTAAAAATTAAAATCAATTAATATTTGATCCTCATTATGGCATGAGTTCAAGTTACTTCACTATTTCAGTTGTCCTCCTCTGTCATCATGTGTCCATCACTGTTATGATATATAATAGACTTGGAGTAAATAGCTATGCCTGAGATCCAGTTCTGACAGACACTGGATGACTTGGAAAATCATTTAACCTTTCTGGAACGTCAGTTTCCCCATTTTTAAAAATGGAAATAAAATTACACTACTTTTCTTTCAGGTTACTATGTGGAAAAAGCCTTGTAAAATTTAAAGCACCATATAATTGAGTGAGTATTATTATATTCAAAAAATGAAGTAACCAGACCTGGCATCTCAAAGGAGTCGTAAACGTATAAAATCTTTTTTTGTTTGTTTGTTTGTTTTTTTCAGGCACTGTGTAATATGGAACTCCAGGTGAGGGAACTCCCTCTACCACTACAAATTAGCACCTACTTTCTAGTCTGAATTACCTAGGGAGTTTAAGTGACTTGCCCAAGGTATATAGATAGATGGATAGAATGTGTCACAGATAAAATGTAGCAGAGACATTAAGAGATCAATTCTTCCTGATTTCAAGATTAGCTCCCTATCCATGATATTATGCTGCCTCTGATAGTATCAGAGGAAGAGAAATGATTTGGGGTTGTTTCAGAGTAGGTCAGACTTGAACTGGCCTTGAGGATGGATAAAATTCATATAGATGGAATTCCAAAAAAGTTGACTAGAGCAAAGCTTGATGCAAAGCTTTAGACTATATGGATCACAACAAAATATGTGAAGTCCTCAAAGAGATGGGAATACCAGATCATCTTGTTTATTTCTTAAGGAACCTGTACATGAGACAAGAAACAACAGTTAGAGCCAAGCATGGACCAAGTATTTGGTATCAGATTGGAAAAGAAGTAAAAGAAGGTCATCTATTGTATTACCTTATTTAACTTATATGCAGAGCACATTATGCAAAATATTAGGCTAGATGATTCAAAAGCCAGAATTACGGTTGCCAGGAGAAATATGCAGACAATATAATTTTGATGGCAGAAAGCGAAGAAAAATTAGGAAACCTCTTGATGAGAGTGAAAGAGTGTAAAAGCTGGAATGAAGTTAGCATTAGGAAAAACTAAGATCATGCCAACTGGCCCAGTCACTTCCTGGCAAATAGAGAAGAAATAGAAGTAATATTAGATTTTATATTCTTGGGTTCTAAAATCACCGCAGAAGGTGTCTACAGCCAAGGAATTTAAAAAATACTTTCTGTTTGAAGGTGAACTCTGGAAAATCTGAACAGCACTCTAAAAAGAGCTGTTGGCAAAGTCCAGATAGTCAAAACTATGTTGTTGTTTTTTCCAGTAGTGATGTATGTAGGCTATGAGTTGGACTAAGGAAAATTGAGAGCCAAAGAATTGACACTTTCCAATTACACTTCTAGAGAAGTCTTTTGAGACTTCCTTGGACATCAAGGCGATCCAATCAGTCAATACTTTAAGAAGTTAATTCAGATTGTTCATTGAAAAGACAAATACTGAAGCTGAATCTTAAACACTTCAGCAACATAATGAAAAGACGGAACTCATTGAAAAAGACCCTGACCTTGGGAAAGATTAAAAGGAAAAAGGAGAAGGGAATGGCAGAGGAGGAATGAATAAAGTGTCATGGAAGCCACAAGCATGAGCTTGGACAGACTTCAGGAGACAGTAGATCTTAGAAGGGCCCTGGTGTACCATGTTCTGTGGGGTCACAAAGAGTTGGACCCAACTGAGTAGCAACAACAACAAAATATTACTGACAAAACCCAGAAAGAAGTAAAAGAAAGAGAAGATTTATTTTATAAAATTACAGAATATATAAAATATTTAGGAGTTCATCTACTAAAACACATAGGAATTACATTAATTCAACTGAAGAAATATTAATTGCTCAAAGTGGGACATAACAATGTAATAAAAATGACAATACTACATAAATTAATTTGCTTATTAAATTCCATAACAATTAGACTGCCAAAGGACAACTTTATAGAGGAAGAAGAAAATCATAACAAAACTTATCTAGAGGGACAAAAGGTCAAGAATCTCAAAAGTGGTAAGAGGTGGGGAAAAGGGAGGGGAGGGATAATACCATATCATAGAATATGCTACAAAACAGTAATACAAAACCTTTTTTGCAATTGGTTAACAATATTAATGTTGATACCTACAAGAGATAAGGAATACAAAACCCAGAAGCAAGTGAACATAATGAATCATACAGTAATTCTATGTGACTCTAAAGGTAAAAATTCATTGTTCAACAAAAAATGTTGGGAAAGCTAGAAAATAGTCTGGTAGAAATTAAGTTTGGGACAACCTCACATGGCAGATAGCACAATAAATTCCCAAAAAATACTTTATTTAAATATCAAGGTTTATATCATAAACAATTAAACAACAGGAAAAGAAATACATTTCCCAACTTCGAATAGCAGATCATATCTTAACCAAATAAGGAATAGAGACCATCATGAGAGATAAAATGAACAATTTTGTTTATAAAAAATTGAGAAGCATTTGAACAAACAAAATTAAAGCAACTTAAACTAGAAGAAAGAAATAATTGATTGGAAAAAAATCCTTTTCAGCAGATTTGATAGCCAAGCTATATAGGAAGTGATTTAAACATATAAGAACAAGAACCTTGACCCAGTAGATATATAATTAAAAGATATGAACACACAATTACATAAAAAAAGAAATGCAAGCTATTGACAACAACATAAAAAATGCTCAAAATATCTAAAAATAAGGATGCCAATTTAAACAACATTGGTCAGATAGGCAAAGAAGACAAAAAATAAAATGTCAGATGCTGAAGAGGATGTGGAAGGGTAGACAACTAAAAAATTCTCAGTAGTCATTCTGATGTTGTTCATCTTTCATTTTTGAAGAGGACCAAAACATCAGATTTAGAAACACCATGATTGAAATTTAAAAACAGCTTTTACATTTTGTCAATAATTTAAAGTTGGATGGGACCCCAGATCCTTTTAGCCCAATTCTCAATTTACAGATGAATAAACTGAAACCATAAAGGTTAAGTTAACTGACTTGCGCATGGACATGAGAAAGTAGTAGATCCCAACATCAAATCTAGGTCCTTTTGATCCAAATCCAATGTTCCTGACACATAAGAGGCTCCCTTATCAACCTGATATGCTAAATACAAACTGCTTACATATTTACTAAATCAAATGCCTTAAACACCACTGCAAAGCTACATTTTCTTAGCCTAATTCTACTTATTGCTTACATCTTTTTCTGTATAATGCATGAATTGTATTTAAGTGAGGCAAAGTCAGCCTCATTCTCTCTTCCAAAGTCATCCAAGTTCAGTAACAAGACAGAAGTTAGGACAATTCTGATCTGGATTAGTGATTTCATTAATGTATGAACTTCCAGTGAGGAAAGTTACTCTACCAGAGCAGATTTTCAAATATTCTGAAACTTATAGTCTTTGAGAATTGCCTGGGATACAGAGACTCATGCAATTAACTCAAGGTCAGACAGTGTGTGCCAGGAGTTAGCATCTCTACGTAAGTCTTTATGACTCTACGCCTAGTTCTCTAGCTACCATACCACATGACCTCTTGATTAAATATTATCAACTCTTTAAAATATTGTGCAGATTGTTCGATTTCAATTTTAAATATTATCTTCCTACTCTAATAATCTTTGGGGGGGAAATCAAGGCTTCACCTCTTCTTGTTTTGCTATCATTCACCCTTTTTTTTTCACCTAGATCCAACTTTCATATTAATCTATCTCTTCTGAAGTTGAAGAACACATTGTATAAATATTCACTATTAATGCCACAACTTCAGGAAACTCAATAAAGCCCAGTACTTCACTCTCTCGGGAACTGAAAGTGGTTTGTCAAAGCCCATTGTGATCAATGTTTCTCCAGGTTCTGCAATTCCAGAGATCCCAAGAAGAAAATACTGTAATGGTAAACATGAACCCACATAACCACAGAATTTGAGAGATGAAAAGAACCTCAGTAGACATCTAGTCCAACGCAAACTCAAAAGGATTCTCCTCTATAACATATTTAGCAATTGGTGATTGAACCTCAGATACTTCCTAGTTGTGCAAACTTGGGCAAGTTCCTTAACCATTTTCCCCAGTCTCCTCACCTATAAAATTAGTCAGAGAAGGAAATGGCCAACTATTCCAGTATCTTTGCCAAGAAAACCCCAAATAGGATCACAAAAAATGTTGCACATGACTAAAAAGACTAAACAACAACATAGAGTCACTTGCTTGAAGATCTTCGAGGACAGAAAAACTACCATTTTTCAAGAAGACTCACTCTACTCTTAGAGAGTTCTAGTTAGTAGGGTGTTTATCTGGCAATCAAGCTTAAATTTTCTTTCTGGACATCTTCTACCCATTGTTCTTGGTTCTGTTCTTGGGGGCCAAAATAGAACAAGTCTAATCTCTCCTCCACAACACTTGAAGACAGCCATCATGTCATTACTGGAAATTCTCTTCTCCAGTCTAAACATGGCCAGGTCCCTTAATATGTAAACCTTAAAATTTCTTAGACTTATAAATGTTGGAAATTTCACCATTGGGAAATTTCATACCTGAAAAATTTCCTATTGAGAGTAATTTGTCTTTTCATCTTTCCTTTTTTAAAATCAAATTAATCAATGCTCTATCAATTCTATTTGTTTTTTTATAAATTCAAATCATAATCTAAATTCAGTAACTGACCATGCTTAATAACATATACTGCAATTATTTTATTATTAGGCAGTGTCAGCAGAATGCTTATAAATTTTCTGAGCAATAATGTGATGAACTGGAACAATCCCCCTAAATATTAACTAAACGCCATAAGAAAGTCAAATTAATCATTCATTTCCAAAGCTGAAAACCTTTAAATCAAATCATATTCCTCACACCAAATTGCTTTACAAAAGTAAAAAATAAATATCCAAAATGCTTAGGAATCATGACAGGGTCTATCTAATAAATGTGAAATGAATTATTTCAAGGTTACAAAACATTAGCAGTGTCAATGTTACACAGAAATTATAATAAAAGTAAATAGAACAGGTCTTCCTACTTCACAGGTGGTTATACAAAGTTTCAATAACATATCTGAAAAATTAAATTACTTAGAATTAGTAATACTTAAAATTGTTTATGTGGTATGCTTCAATTTAACTCCCCATTAACAATTTTTAAATTTATTTAGAACTTTGGTACTTCTCTAAAATTGTGTTTTCTGTACACAAAACTGATTGTTACATCTAATAAAGCCTAAGAAAGAAAAAACTGATCAAAAGACAAATTATAAGGTAGAGGATATGGGACCTCCTTCCATGCCCAAACCAAACCATCCCATCCATTCTGGAAACCGAAGGTCCAAACCAATATAGGAGCCACTAACCCTCTCAAAGAGATTTAAGTTATTAAGATTTATGCTAAGGTTATGCTATTATTAGTTATGTTAAGATTTATATTATTTTGACCCCATGAAAAAAGTTAATACGTAAGCATAAAACACTCTACACAATGAGCTCACAGACTAAGATGTCCAATATTTAGTTCAGCAAAAAGTTGTTAAACAACTACTATATGTCAGGCATGGTGTTAGACTTGGGAAACATAAATAGCCTCTGCCATCAAAACGTTTATGATTTGTCCCCAATATAATTTGTAAGTATTATACTTTTATTAATAGCAATCAATCACATTAAATAAATACACCTTCATATTGTTAGATTTAGAACAGAAGTTATGTAGGAATTGAATTATTTTTTTTCTTCCTTTGAAAACTACCTGTTCACAGCCTTTATTCATTTATCTATCAATGGCTCTCTATCATTTCAATAGTCTCCTTAGGTATCCTAGATATGAGAACTTTATCAGAGCAATTTGTTGCAAATTTTTTTTCTCCAATTCACTTATTCTTCCAATTTTCACTACATGAGACTTATTTGCATAAAACCTTTTAAAGTTTATATAATCAAAAATGTACATTTTACCTTGTATAATCCTCATCAATTATTTAGTCATTAATTCTGCTTTCAGTTAATCTAGAAGATAACTGATTCCTTGTTCCTTTAATTTGTTTAGGATCTGACCTTTTATATGTAGGTCATGCATTCATTTGGAGCTTATCTTGCATGAGATGTTGGTCTAAACCTAATTTCTTCCAGACTGCCATCCAGTTTTCCAAAAGATTTTCTTTAATCATGAGTTCTTCCCCCAGGAACTGATGTTTTAATGAATACTATACTACTGGTTTTTTGTTTGCTTTTATATGTTATATACCTAACCTATTCCACTGATTTCTCTTCTCTCTGTCTCTCTCTCTGTCTCTCTCTCTCTCTCTCTCTGTCTCTCTCTCTCTCTCTCTCTCTGTCTCTGTCTCTCTGTCTCTCTCTCTCTCTCTGTGTCTGTCTCTCTCTGTGTCTCTGTCTCTCTCTGTCTCTGTCTCTGTCTCTATCTCTCTGTCTCTCTGTCTCTCTCCTCTCTGTCTCTCTGTCTCTCTATCTGTCTCTCTCTGTCTCTGTCTGTCTGTCTGTCTGTCTCTGTCTCTCTCTCTGTCTCTGTCTCTGTCTCTCTCTCTGTCTCTGTCTCTGTCTCTCTCTCTGTCTCTGTCTCTGTCTCTCTCTCTGTCTCTGTCTCTGTCTCTCTGTCTCTCTCTCTCTCTCTCTTTCTTCCCACCAGTGCCAAAGCTTTTTAATGATTACTACTTTATAGTACAATTTGAGATTTGATACTGATACCATCCCCCTTTTTTCATTATTACTTGAGATTCCTGACATTTTGTTCCACAATATAATTATTATTGTTTGGTACAGCACTAAATGTTACTGATTGGTAAAGCACTAAGTAAGTAAAATAATTTAAGCAATGTTGTCATTTGTTTTATATTGGTTCAACTTTCCTACAAGCAACTAGTGTTTCTCCAACTATTTGTCTCTCTTAATTTCGGGGGGGGGGCACTTATACTTAGATTCATATAGCCCATGTAGTGAATCTTAGAAGACACACCTCCAAATAGTTTATAATATCTGCACCTATTTTGAATGGAATTTCTCTTTCCAGCTTTTTCTGATGTGTTTTGTTGGTTATGAATAGGAATGTTGATAATTTACATGGAATTATTTTGTATATTGCAATGTTGCCTTTGTTATTATTTTGGTTGACTTGTTAAGGTTTTCTACGTGTAACATCACATCATCTGCAAAAAGCAATCACTTTCTTACCTCTTTGCCTATTATTATTCCCTTCATTTTTCTTTCTTACCTTATTGATAGGTTTAGTATTCCCTGTACTATGTTAAATAATAGGGAAAGGTATAGTAGTATATATAATGGGCATCTTTGACTGATGTTATTGCCCTGATCTTTTTGGAAAGACTTCTAACTTTTCTCCATTTCAAATAATTTTTCTTCTTGGATATGTATAAATTCTGTTTACTACCTTAATAAGAGATCTATTTATTATCATTATTTATAGAGTTTTTAGAAGAAATGAGTATTGGCATTAATTAAAAGCCTTTTTCACATATACCAATGTGATCATATGGTTTTATTATTTATATTATTGATATGATTTATTATATTTACTGTCCTAATTTTGAACAAACTCTGCATTCCTAATACAAATCTGACCTGTTTGTGGTATATATACTTTCTAATATTTGTTGTACTCTATTTGCCCTTGGGGGCATCATTGCTGGGCTGGCTGCAAAACCCAGAATGGACCCAATTCCCAGACTTCTGGACTTCCAGACGGCTGGCTCTTCCGACCTTTACAAACTCACAAAGGTATGCCCTATGACTTCCTTCTCCTAAAAGAAAAGAAACACTGAGGGAAAGAACCAAGGCTTGTATTGATGGAGCCCCAAAACAGTGTGGGACAGGGAGAGGGAGGGTCTGAGCTGGAAATAGGACTTGAGCTCCTCAGTAATATGCCTAGGACCCTAACGGTTAAGTGTAACAGCCTTGTTCTGACAGAATAAAGCTAGAGAGATTCTTGCTATTAGAGAAAGGGGAACAAAATATTAAAATTCCAGTTAAGGAAAAGAAATACTAGAAATACAAAGTGATGAAAATCTAGAGACTGGGTTCACTGATTTTCTTCTCTCTTTCTCTTTTCCTTTAAAAAAAATCTACTATATGGGAAGATTCTCTGGGAGATATAAGGAGGAGGGAGACAGTAAATTTAGACTGTAAAAAACAAAAACTATCTATTGGAATTAACTTTTTTAATGAAGTGAATCCAAGGGAAAAAAAACATTCAATAATGGGATTCATAGTTTTTGTGGGAAAGGCTACGAAGCTGTTATTATACTTATTTAGGTTAAACATAGGAGATTCAAGATGATGAGGGCTATGGGGAGGGAATGGGACAGAGGAAGAAGACACTAGCAGCTATGGGAAAGGCAGCATTTGAACTGAATTTTGAAGGAAATGGGGGATTATAGGAGGTGGAGGTGGAGGTGAAGAGGCAATGGAGTCTAGACAAGGGGGCAACCTATGCAAAGACATGGAAATAGAAGAAAGAATGCAGAGCATGAAGAACCATAAGAAATCCAACTTAGTTCAACCACAACACATATCTAAGATTTGGAAAAGTATGTTGGGGTCATGAATTGGTAATTAAGTTAAGAAATTATTAAAAGGAGCATGCATACTTAGTTCTTTAGTTACTCACCAAGAAAGACCACAATGGCAGTGGGAAGTGAGCCTACAATCACACTTTAACAAGGAAGGCAGGGGCAAATGACAAAGAAAATAAAGAGATGAGCAATAAAAAATCTGAAGAGGGTATACAGAAGTAGAGGGCATGGAGATGGAGATAGAGATGGTGAGGCGAGTAAGGCACAGAAAATCATTTAACCATAGATTTGAGTTGAGAGCACTCAGAAGCTTGGACTCCGATGGAAATGGAAGAGGGTTGGGGGAAATGAGGGGATGGCACAAGAACTTGAGGTCTCCCTTTTATAGGGTTCTGTGGGGGATAATCTCATTTATCCATGCCACTTTGGGGTTAGTTCATTAGCATATCCAAATTCATTATTAAATCTCAAAGTAGTCAGTAAAACTTTCAAGGTAATGTGTCTACATCATCTCAAACTGGTGTCCTGCTGGTTTTTCTGCAAGTGAACTTAGCTGAGATAGATTTTGCATATCAAGACCAAAAGGCTTTAACTGCAAGGCTTAAATGATGTCTTCTGATTTAGCTCATTTTTGCTTTGACATTAGAAGCCCAAGAAAGTGTCTTCAGCCTCCTCCATGTTGAGAAGAATAGATTTCAGGAACCAGTGGAAACAAGCTAACCATTTGACTCAGTGACCCAAAATATTCATGGGTGTCTTAAATATGGGGCAAAATAATGGATGAATGTGATATGATTTCCAGTTATGATATTTTGATCTTTGGGATGATCTGTGATTTCTATGTTCCTCCTTTGTAATATTTGTTGTTATTGTTACTTTATACTACTTATAAACTTATTATGCTGTTGGGGAAAAGAGTGGTCAGGAGGACAGGAACAGGATACAATTTTAACATGAGTTAGGTTGTGAAGGGATTCAATTATTCAAATCTTAAGAATTTCTATTTTTTTCTTAGAAGTACTAGAGATCCACTAGAATTTATTGGGTGCATGTTCCTTAACTCTCTGGATCTCAATTCTTTTATCTATAAAATGAGAGGGCTAGAATAATTAATTTGTAAGGTTCCATCAGCTATAATTCAACTACAATAAGGGATTAAACTTCTAGAGAACAGGGTTTGGGGTTGTTTTGGGGTTTTTTTTTTACTATTTTTAACTCACTTTTGTGTAAGGAGTATATATAGTCTTAGGCGTTATCAGACCGGAGTTCCAAGTTCATCTCTGACTTTACCACCTAGCTATCCTAGAATAAGTTACTTAACCTTCCCGGAGACTCATTTTCCTCATCTCTAAAATGATGGGGTTAGAATGATTGATTTCTCTTCTCTCTTCTATCTTCACATCTTTAATTCAATGATCCAAAATCCAAGTATATCCATAGATCATAGGGAACCTTAGACATCATCTTCAATCTTCCCATTTTATAGATTATGAAAATGAGGCCCAAAGAAGTTGTGTCTTGCTTTATAAAAAAAATTGAGGGTTTTTTTTTAATTACAAATAAGATGATCAAGCATATTCTTTCTTCCTGAGGCACTTTTTCCAGGATTCAGAAGGCTGGAAAAGCAGGGAAATTCCCATCCAAACTGAAAGCATTGGTAATACTGACAAAAAACAATAATGACTACATAGAAAAGAACCTTATGTCAAATAACCCTCATTACACAATTATGAGAACACAACTTCAAGGAACTGTTCTCTTTTTTTCCCCATCCAGAGAAAGGGTTCATTCTATTCCATTGCCCAGTGGTTCACAAACCACAATCTGATTACAAGAACATATTTAGATAGGTAGCTTATTCATTTTACGACTAAGATTTGGTTATGGGGCGAGAGGGTAGCAACTTCATTATTTTGTTCCATATTTAGGAAATCCAAAGATATTTTGGGATACCTAGCCATATGGTTGGCTTTTTTCCTATAATTCCTAAAATTGTTTTTCCCATATGGAGGAGCCTGTAGGATCTTCTCAGGCTTCCTTGAAATGTCATGCATTTTTCTGGGATCTAAGAACTCAAGTGCTTGGTGGGAGGGAAGGAAGGAAGGAAGGAAGGAAGGAAGGAAAGAAGGAAGGAAGGAAGGAGGTACGGAGGAGGGAGGGAAAAAGAGGTAGAGGAAGAGAAAGGGAAGGTTTATGATGTGCCGCAAACCATATTAAGGTTAAGAGATGCAAAACAAGCAAAAAGGAAGACAATCCTTACTCTCAAGGAGTTTACTTTTTTTTTTTTTGTAAGATTGGATATAGAAAAACAGCACACAAAAGAGAGCTGAAAAGGTTTCAAGCAGGGTAGGGAGAAGGAAAGTACCCTGAGCAGGAACATGTTTTTAAAGTTCAGAAAGCTAGGAACAAGCCCAGAAGACAATGAAGGCAGATCAGATTGGACCTTCAAACAAAATGGAAGCTCCAGGAGGAAATAAATAATGGGTCAAAGGGGGGCAGTTTCCAGAGCAGACCAGTAAGGTGATAGGTTGTTCCAAGGCAAGCAAGTAGTTCCAGGATGAACTAGAAATAGTGAAAGCATGGTTTTAAAGTCTAGAAAATCAGGAACAGAGCCAAGAGTATATTGAAGGGAATAGGAGCACTATGCTCATCATTCATCCTTATTCCACTACATAATGCCTCACTAAAAGGCAATTAAGTACTGAAGTGGAATGTTAGACCCAAAGTTAAGAAGATTCATCTTTCTGAGTCAAATCTGGCTTCAGAGACTTACTAGTTGAGCAACCCTGGGCAAGTCATTTAATCTTGTTTTCCTCAGTTTCTTCATCTGTCAAATGATCTGGAGAAGGAAATGGCAAACCACTCCAGTATCTTTGCCAAGAAAACTCCAAATGGGGTCACAGAGTCAGTCTCAACAAAAGCAATTCAATAATAATTGTCTGATGAGTGTAGGAACTGGCAAAATAGGGTAGAGATTATTACCTCTCTCTCTCTAAACTCCATAAATAATTTAAAATAATGTCTTGGGGATGGGGGGAAGGGGGGTGCAGCTAGGTTGCTCAGTAGTTTGAGAGCCAGGCCTAAACAGAGGAGATCTTGGGTTCAAATCTGGTCTCAGATACTTCCTGGCTGTGTGATCTTGGACAAATCACTTTGTCCCCATTGACTACCCATTACTACTGTTCTGATTTGGAACCAATACACAATATTGATTCTAAAATGGAAGGCAAAAGTTTTTTTTTTTATTCTAAATTTTAAAAATGTTTTTAAATGCCTCAACATGAACTTTAAAGTAGCAGAAATAGTTAGGAGTCATGGTAAAACAATTCATGTGACCACTTGGAAAGAATGGAAAGGCTCTGACCTTCCAGGGTAGTGGTCTGACTTGACTTAAATTCAGAGGCAGATACTGCCAAATCACCAAACAGCAAGCCCTGGGGCAGCTGAAAAGATGGTAGCCTCAACTGGAACTGACAATGCTGGGGTTGAGTTACTAACCAGGAAAAGACTGCTGGGGTCCAGGCACTCTAACCAGACCCAGTGCCAGACTAGATCTGCAGGCCAGGAGGAATGAAGAATAAGCAGACTCACATGAGTAACATTGCAAAGAAATGAGGACTCTGTTGGCTGCAGTCACTCCTAGGAGAACAGAGTCCCTGGTTGCAGTTCCAGGGCGGAGGATCAAACTAACAGTTTGCTGTGCCAGTGTTGCTGGGGCAGCATTGTCCTGGTCACAGCTCAGAGGTAGAAAGGAGGACCTGAGGTCATTCATAGACTGGAATGTGAGCCAGGGAGCAGGGAACATAATTTGAAACTAGATTATTAAAATTGTATCTAAAGACCTAACTGTGACTGTTCTTCTGTCTTGGAGCTAATACACAGTATTGAAACTAAGATGGAAGGAAAGTGTGTTTATTTTAATGAAAGAAATTGAGGAAAAATTAGGAAAGACCAATTATAAAGGATTCAACAAAGTCAAACTGTTTGCTTCTTATATGAGAAAATGTTATCTATAACCCTTAAGAACGATATCATTACTTGGTTAGTTTGAAAGAACATATATCAATAGAAAGCTTGAGATTGAATTGAATATAATAAAATGAGCTGAAAAACAAAATTGGGCAGGGAGAGGTAAAATGAAACAATTATCTTATATAAAAGAGGCATGAATGGAAGAACAGTTACAGTGAGGGGGAGATATGGGGTGAGGACTGGTAGTGCTAAGATTTTATGCTCATCAGATCTGAGTCAAAGGTGGAATAATATGTACATTTAGACGAGTAAAATATTAACTTACAGAGAATTAGAAGGGTGAGGAGATAGGATAAGGGAGAGACTTTTAAAAGGGTGTACAGATTAAGAGAAAAGTGGGGGGGGCAGCTGGGTAGCTCAGTGGATTGAGAGCCAGTCCTAGAGACGGGAGGTCCTAGGTTCAAATCTGGCCTCAGCCACTTCCTAGCTGTGTGACCCTGGGCAAGTCACTTGACCCCCATTGCCTAGCCCTTACCACTCTTCTGCCTTGGAGCCAATACACAGTATTGACTCCAAGACGGAAGGTAAGGGTTTAAAAAAAAAAGAGAAAAGTGGGCAAGGCGATGAGATAAGAGATGGACTCTTAGAAGGATGAACAGTTTAAGAACTAGAGGGGTTAAAGAGTGCACAAGAGAAGGACTCTTAGAAGAGTGAATTGATTTAGAACTAGAATAGCCATTGGAAAAGAAAAGAGAGGGTAATCTTAGAAAGAGTGAGGATTAGGGAAGTTGTAGTCAGAGGAAAATTAGGCTTCTGAGAAGGGGATAGGGTAAAAAGAGGGCAGAGAAGGCTAAACAGTGAGGGAAAACAGATTGAAAGAAAATACAGAACTACTCATTATAACTTTAAATGTGAATGGGAGGGATTCACCCATAAAACAGAAATGGATAGCAAAATGGAACAAAACCCAAGACCTAACAATATATTGTTTAAAAGAAACACACTTAAAATTGAGAGAGAAACAGAGTAAAAAATAAAGCACTGGAGTAGAATCCATTATGCTTTAGCATATGCAAATAAACAAAGAAATTAAATTATGTTGAAATATAGCATAATGAAGCAGTATCAGTTCTAAATATATATGCCCCAAATGTTATCACATCTAAATTTTTAAAGGAAAAGCTAATACAGATGGAAATAGATAGTAAAACTAAACCTGTGAAGGATTTCAACTTTCCCAACTGTTAGGGGTAAAATTAGGGGATGAGACTGAATATATCATATTAGTGGTCACCAGGGATTTAAATTCAATCCCAATGAAATACTAAAGTGAGTATGGGTTTACAATAGAAGGAAGAAATTATGAAGAAGGAGAAGAGGAAAAGGGTAGAAGATCTTCTCTGGCCTGTCCTAAGCCAGGGGGAGTTCAGAGGTCTCAGCCAAGGGGCCTTCTCAGAAGATTAAATCTAGTTTGGCCTCCAGCCACAAGGCCTCCTCCAAGATGAGGGACCTCCTTGGAGGATAGTGCCTTCAGAAAATTAGGGAAAAGGAGAGTCAGCCTTATCACTCACCAAATGGCCATTCAGGGAAACTGCCTCACCTAAACCACACTACAGAACTCCTCCCAGTAAATTCCACATCAAAGTCCACCAAAACCTCAAGCTTGCCAAACACTGCCAAAAACTCCCAATGACACCGAGAGAGCTCTCACAGGAAGTGATGCAAAATATATAGGCAGTTCTTTACATCACTTACTGTGTCTCACATGTACCAATGGTGGCTTAAACTTGGCTTAGACCAGCCCAGGGGATCAGTCAGTTGTTTCTGATTTGTCACTTGCTAGCACATGCCAGTCGTAGGCCATCCTCCCCTAAAGTTAATCCTTATGTGGGGATGTATACATTACTGGTTGCTAGAATTCTAAAGACTAAGCAGGGAGGAGTAAAATCTAAAATTCACACTTCCCATAATTAAGTAAATCTAACCCAAAAAATAAATAAGAAAGAAATCAAGATGATGAATAGAATCATAGAAAAGCTAGATATGTTAGATATCTGGAGAACAGTGAATGGGAATAAAAAGGCATATACCTTTTTTCCTCAGTGGTACATTGCTGGGAGCCATCAAAGACCACACTGTTTGACACAGTCACGCATGGAAACCAGGAACTTCAAAGCAACCTCCAGGAAGGATGGAAGCACCCACTGAAACCCCCCTAAGTGACTTTCCTTATTAACATCCCCTTATTATTGAAATTGCTATGATTATTATTCTTACTTAGCCCCAGGAAAAATAGAGAGCAACATGCTTGCAGGGTTAATACAGATGTCCCATTCTGTACCCCTAGGATACTACCAGGAGAGCCCACTTACAAAATTAAAACTAAGAATTCTTATATACCCACTTAGATAGGACCCTCTTTTCTAGGCATAAAAACTTCTGGCAAATCTGTGCTCTGAATTCCCTAACCCATATCTAGGTCATGTTAATTCTATCATCTGATCCTGCACTTAGCAACCATATTTCATTGACTATCTCTCTAGGCTTCCTATCTGTTGTCGGGTTCTATGGAAACATGTATGTTGAGAATGAAACTGTGTGCCAGTTAGATGTGTGATCATGAGGGTATAAAATAAAGCCAGGCCTCAGCCAAGGCAGAGCAGTTTATCCTGTGAAGCCTGTGTTACTGGTTGAATGCGAAAGCTATGTCCTATCCATCATTCCACCAACACTGTCCCACCTCCCAGACCCCATCCCCTGTGGGAGGCTGACCCACCCCACAGTACTACATAGTACCTTTATAAAAACTGACCATAGTGAGCAGCTAGGTGGCTCAGTGGATGGAGAACCAGGCCCAGAGACAGGAGGTCTTGGGTTTAAATCTGGTCTCAAACATTTCCTAGCTGTGTCATCTTGGGAGAGTCACTTAATCTCCATTGACTAGCCCTTATCATTCTGCCTTGGAATCAAAACACAGTATCGATTCTAACATGAAAAAGTAAGGGTTTTTTTTATTTACCCTATATTAGGGTGAATATAATATTATAGTTAATGTATATTGTGTTATATTACATATAAACAATAATCTGATATAATAAATATATTATATAACATATTACATATATAATAATAATAGAAAAGTAGAAAATTCCTACATTCATCTTGACTTTTGTCATTTCATTGATCAGAATTGTAAACTCTTTCAAAACATCTTTTCTTTATAACAATGTTACTGTATAAATCATTCTTCTAGTTCTACTCTGTGAACTTGGAAATTACTCCACCCTACTCAGACGGTGCCTTAGGGGAAGATAAAGTTGTAAAATCCTGATTGAACAATGAAAGTCCCCAACTCACACCTTATAGTAAAGCTAGAACCTTAAGCTAGGTCTATTTTTAAATCTAATACAAAAAGGTGTTAAGTACCTGTAAAGGTTAAATTAGTATCCAAAAAGGTCAGATAACTTACAAAAGGCAAGCTTAACAAAGAGGTGTGAAGTACTCAGAAGATTTAATCTAACCAGAGAAGGTGAAAACCAAAGAAGGTGAAAACTAAGAATGGGCAGTCCTGGGGGGGGGGGGGGGGAGTGTCTACTGTGATTGGTAGATGTGAAAATTTAGGGGAGGTGACATAAAAGAAAAATCTCTTTAAAAGGAGGCGAAGTTCAGGGACAATTGAATTCAGTGTGGAGAGTAATTTCAGTTTGGAATGGAAGAACCCAGCTTGGAGATGGTCTTGTGGTGAGTGATAAAGACTGACGGTCTCTCCCTTAGGCTCAGATCTAGGCCATTTTGGCCTAGGCATTTTTCTACTTCTTGGCTCAGCCGGAACCAGAGAAGTTTAAATTAATTCTCTCTCTCTCTCTCTCTCTCTCTCTCTCTCTCTCTCTCTCTCTCTCTCTCTCTCTCTCTCTCTCTCTCTCTTTCTCTCTCTCTGTCTGTCTGTGTGTGTCTCTCTCTCTTTCTCTCTCTGTCTGTCTATCTCTCTCTCTGTCTCTATCTCTCTATCTCTGTCTCTCTGTCTCTGTCTCTCTCTCTGTCTCTTTCTTTCTCTCTCTCACTCTCCTTCCCTTATTTCCTTCATTTATATTAATTGAAATCTCCATAAATCCCCATATGACTTGGGTATTTTCATATTTGGGAATTTCCCATGGTGACCACTTATTTTAGATATTAAGTCGAAGCACTAAAATTATCCTTACAGCTCACTTCCTTCTACACCAGTTGCTGGAGGTCTTCCCAATTTCCTGAAACTATTTACTTAATTATTTCTTATGGCACAATAATATTTCATTATATTCATATATCACAATTTGTTTAGCCATTCAGGGATGACACATCATCAGAATCTTTGATAATCTTAGATATCTTAGATAATCTAGGAATCTGGTCCACTAGGAGGTACAGAGCAAAGTAAATCCACAAATACCTATTGTCAAATTACAAAATGAAACCATTATTCTTGGTGGGAAACTAGATAGACAAAAGCAATGTAGGTGGAAGAAAATCAGAAAATTGCCTCCTAGGTCTCAGGTAGGGAAAAATACCTAGTAGCTGCAGCTGGGGATTATCCAACTTTCAAACTTGGAGGTAACAGACCAGCCAGGACTACTCATAATATGAGGAAATATCATCTGCCAGATGGACTGAGGCATTCTTGGAAATAGATTGGTTCATATTTCTACATTGGATGCTTGAAGAATTGTTAGAAGTGCCTATTATCCAGGAAGAACCATATACTTTTTCTCATATTTGGGGTGTGAAGAGAGATATCCCTAGAGAATTATGTCTAGGTTGAGAGAATAATTATAGATTATCCTGGAAATGAGTTAAGGAAAGACCTTCGAATCACTTTGCTCTTATTTTCCAGATAAATGAAAAAATAATGTTTCTTTCTACATCTACCCAGAGACTCTTTAAAACATTATCCATTGCTATTCATGGGGAAAGTGGATGATGTACAAGATCAGAATGAAGGTACAATATTTGAAATACCAAGTGATATACCAGAAGGACTTTGGGCTACACATTCTATAGATGTAGGGATTCTGAAGTCAGCAACACCAGTAAAAGTAGAAGTTAAAGAAGGGATACCACCAAAGATATCACAATACAAACTAAGCAAAGAAGCCATAGATGGAATCAACCCCATAATCCAAAGCTTGTTAGATCAGAAAAATTTAATCCCAACAATTTCAGAATACAACACATCAATCAAACTCATAAAGAAAACACAATGTGACTCTAAAGGAAAAATTCAGTGGAGACTGGTCCAAAATTTAAGAGCAGTAAAAAAAAATGTTCCATGCAGTCATTCTAAGTCCATCTAAAATAATTTCAGAAATCCCAAGTATCTAGATATTATACAATCATTGATCTGTGTAGTGATTATTTTAGCATTCCAATTTCAAAGGAAAGCCAAAAAACCTTTACTTTCATTTGGAATGAGACTCAGTTAACTTGGGGAAGATTACCAATGGGTTTCTGCAATAGCCCAACAGCATTTTGCCAAATCTTGCAACAAGATTTAAAAAACATCCAATTCAAAGAAGGCAAAATTGTGCACTATGTGGATTACATTCTTCTTGTGTCCCCATCTGCTAAAGTTTGTACCAGTACAATAAAAAAAAACTCCTCCTGGAGCTATATAAGAAAGGCCACAAAGTTTCCAAATCAAAGCTACAATGGGCCATGCCTTAAGTTGAATGCCTAGGATTTATCTTGGAAAAAGGGACAAAAAAGATTTCCAATAAAAGAGTAGAGGACACACAAAACCTCAGCATGCCAAAGACTAAGAAACAACCGAGAGCCTTTTTAGGAGTAACAGGTTCCTATAGACAATGGATCCAAGGTTATAGTCAAATAACAAAATGCCTGATGGATTAAACCAAAAACACAGTCACAAAACCTTTGAAACTAACAAAAGAGTATCTCCAAGCCTTGGCACAGCTCAAAGAAGCAATCATAACAGCTCCAGCCTTAGGTATTCCAGACTACAATAAAGAATGCCATCTCTTTGTACATGAAGCAAGAGGCATAGCTTCTGGAATGTTAGTCAAAACTTTAGGATCCAATTTTAGGCTAGTGGCATATTACAGTACACAGCTGGATGTAACTGAGAAAGGAATGATTCCCTATTTGAAAGCAATCACAGCCACAGCAACCATGATGCAAAAGTCATCTGATTTGGTATTAGGACCAAAACTTAATGTCTACTCTTCACGCCAACTAGAGTCCATATTAAAGAAATGTCATTTACAGTCTTGCACAAAGCAAAGACTTTCTCAATATGAAATTGTGTTACTAAGCAACAAAAACATCACTTTAAAATGTTGCCAATCATTGAATCCAGCAACCTTGATTCCAGATATTCCATTTGAAGGTGAATCCATACATAATCGCCAGGAAACAATCGGTAGTAGAAAAACCAAGAAATAATTTAAAAGACACTCCCCTGGAACAACCTGACATTGAAATGAATACAGATGGTTCAAGCATGATAGTTAATGGGGAAAGGTACACCAGAGCATCAGTAGTAACACAAACAGAGACATTGTGGTATGCATCCTTACCAAAAGCACAGTATCAAATGTTAGAGATAGCTTTTTTCTAACCAAAGAGACTACCTCAATGAAGAGTGAGAGAAAGGAACAGAGAGACAGAGAGATGGAAATAGAGAGGCAGAAGCAAAGAGACAAAGAGAAATGAGGAGGGGGGAAGACTGCGAGAGAAAAGAGCACACTAATAGCATTGGAAAGGTATATGTAGAATGGAAAATTGTAATTTTTTTAGAGATATGCATTTTATTCTTGGGGTCATGAGATCTAAACTTGAAACACTGTTCCAGTATCTACCAGTTTTGTGATCACATTAAATATTCTCTTTGAGTCTAAGTGTCATCTTTAAAACAAGAATAATATTTTCACTACTAATTTACAGGGCTATTGTGAAAAAAATGCAAGGATGGGTGAGGGAGGTAACAGTTCAGAGGACAGTGACAACAGGTACAGTTGTACCATGGAGGATTTGGCCAATCCTGTAGAGTCCAACCTCTGTTGAAGTTGAGGGAAAAGGAAGGCTAGGAGACCCATACAAAACTGATAATGAGAAAGAGGGGAATAATGGCTCCAATCCAGTGAGGAAGACCTTGAAGTGAAGGTACGGTGGTCCCCAGACATACGAAGCAATTGTTGCTTTCTCTATACCTCTATTTAATGTTCTGGAGAAGGGATCCTAAGGTCTGCAAGAAAAGCAAGATTGATCAGTCTCAAAGTGTAGTTGTATGGGATTCATCAAGAATGAAAACTCTTGGAGGATGCTTGAAGGGCATCAGATAATTCCTAGAAACAAATCAAAAATAGAAGAATCAAGACTTTACCCCAGGGTACCAAAATTTAGAGGACAATGACAGTACTCCTACTCTCTTGGCAGATAAGCACAACTTACAAGAACATTTAAAATAGGAAACTTGGATAATGCACTTCCTTCCCTTCCCTAGGTGAACTCCTTTCCAATAAGACCTGATCCTACCTTGCTTCTTCTTCCCAGAGGTAGTCTCACTATCAGTAGCCTCAGTGGAATCTCTATTAACTATGAAACAGCATCCCTCCATTTCTTCTCTCCCCAAGGAACCTTATATAACGTCATTACAAGAGTTTTATATTCATTAAATTCCCTTCAACTATTTTAAAGTGCCTATCATGTACGAGGCAGCAACTATGAGAGTCAATTGTCTCAATGTAGATAGATCACTATCTTGAAAGTCAAGAAAACCTGAGTTTGAAATACGCATTTCTGTGTGATCATGGGCATGTGATAGTCATCATTATATCTACTGGATCATCTCTCTAAGACTATATTAGTGTGGAAAGGAAACTAGAACAAGTTCTGGACTTTTTGCCAGGCAACAAAGGAAATATTAGAAAGAGAAGAAACTGTCAAGACTGACAGTTGGTGGGGGAAGGGGCAACTGGGAATGGAAGTGGGTCTTGTGACTAGCACTTCCTTCCTGGAGTGGGAGTGGGAAGAGCTTGAGCTTCCCAGTCTGGATAGGAGTACCTTGATTTCTTCAGCCCGAAGAGACAGGTCTAACCAGCTCTAAAAGTCAGAACTTTTCTTGTTGCTTGTTGTCTACTACTAAGATTTTGAAATTAAGAAAACTAGCACAGATACAGGAATAAGAGAAACTCTCTACCAGCCTGTGAGGCCTGGCCTCAGCTCCAAAGCTGAGACAGACTCCAACCTTATTTAGGGACATCCCTTTTCCCTTTTCTTGATACCTCTCCAATCCAAACTTGTTATTAAAATTTATCTTATTTGAATATTGTAGTCAGATAAGTGGACTATATTTCCTGCGGCACAGAGGGAGCTGAACCTCAGTTCAGTCATCCAATTACAAATGTTCCTTATCGCACCCCTGCTGGATGACCAAATTCTTGGGAAAGGCTTGTCCCTCAGGAGGGTCCATGTTTACCTGTTCTGGGGCAACTTCAGCAGCAATCCAGAGAGAAAACATCCCCGCAGGCTATCATAAGTGGCTTATTTCTTGGACACCCCTTTTGGTTCAAAAATAGCCTCTCGGCAGGGGCATCTCTCTCCTTTTCCTCACTAGCAGCCATATTCCCTCTCTCCCTTCAACTCCTCCATAACCCTGCTACAAATCTTTCATATCCCCTGTTCTTCATGTCTCCCTATCTTTCCCTATAAAAATTACATTAGAGACAAGTTGGATTTCATTGATTAATCATTCCTTCAGGAAGTACTTAGTAAGTACCAAAAATGCTAGGCACTGGAAACACAAAAACGATAATAAAATTTCCCTGCCCCTGAGGAGCTTATAATGAACATGGGTAAATAATGCATACATAAAAAAGATACATAATTTTATTTAAAATAAATGCAAAGTGACTTTTGAGAGGGAAAGACACTTGTCAAGAGAAGGAGAGAGTTTCTTTCCTTGATAAAACACAGGCCGAAATCCCCCTCAGAAGTGCAAGATACAATGCTAGGTCTTGAGGACATAGTCAAAAAGGATACTACTGCTCTGCAATCACTCAGAAAGTATGTATTAAGCCCTAAACACTGTTGATGTATTCTATGTATGTATAGCTTACTCTTCCAAATAATACTAAGTATATTTATGAAAGAATGTGCTCCAGATTTGTGAGGAGAGTGTATTGTAACTACTGTTTTTACTATATCACTTTAAAAATGTCTAATTTTGTCTTTTGACTGACTATTAAAGGAAAAAGCACTGATGGGGACTTGTGAATGATACTTTTAAAAGTATGAACCCCTGGAATACCTTGAATCTGAAGAAATAGCCACCCCCCCCCCCCGAGAATCTATAGATCTATAGGTAAATAGATCTATAGAGGCAGATAGATGGATAGATAGATAGATAGATAGATAGATAGATAGATAGATAGATAGATAGATAGATAGATAGATGATAGACGACAGACAGATGGACAGATAGAGACAGACAGATAGATAGATCTGTATAACCTCATCAGAATAAAAGACTCTTTGTTGTCTCATCCCCTTACTATTAAAATTTAAAAATCAGCTAAAGTTCTTTTCATGGAAAAGAAAATGCACAAAAATCTATTTCCCAAATTTGTTTGTTTAGGTCTTAGAATTCTATTGTTACTATTAAACTATTAATTTGTTATTATTAATTATTAAAACTAGTATTACTATTAAAACTAGGCAATATTCTCTCCATAAAGCAATGGGCATACAAACTGCACTAAATGCTTTAACCTCCCAAATGATAAAGTTTGGTAAGAAAATAGAGACCCTGTGTTTGTAACAGCTGTCAAGTTGATAACAAGTTTCTAGGAGGGGAAAAATGAGATGAATTTTGCTTACCATCCCCAAGTCAGCTCAACTCAAGGTAATACCCCTAGTTGGACATTGAAATTGTAATTATCACAGAATAAATCTCTGGATGCTAACATGGGGTAAGTGTCTCTTCCCCCCCTACCCCCCCGGGAGTGCAATATCATTTGAATCACTGTTCAATGAGACAAAGGTCTAACATCTCCTTTTCCTTGTAGTTATGCCCAGATTGTCCTCTATGATCTGTAATAGTGGGAAGTGGGATTTGGTAGGGGAATAAACAAGAAGGAAACATATAAAAATTTAGATTTATTGTTTGGGAAAGGGAGGAAGGAAAAGGGGTGAGGAGAATTATTACAATTAAGCAAACCCTAATTTCTATAAATCTATCTTAGCCAATCTTATCTAAGCTAAAACAATAAGTTTCCCCAATAACCAAATCTCACAAGTAGAGTCCAATCAAATGGGCCAGGATATTCAGATGAATACTGTCCGAAACAGGTCCAGTGGAGATGTTGGTCTTCAGTCCTCTGTTTAAGCTGCCAGCAGCCAATTCAAAAGATTCCTCTCTTCAGTTGGTCCTTCAGGGGAGAAGTGCCAAGACTGTTGGACCTCAGAATCTTTGCCCAGATCCTGATCTTTAGGCTCCCATGTGACTCTCAGTCACATGCTCCTATCAATCACTCTAAGGTTTGCACAACAGTCTTTTGCAAATGTCATCCTCTCTCCATTACATATCCTTCCCTGTGTATTCCTCCCTTTCTGCTAAAATAATGGTTTTACCTCAGTTTTAGCTCTGATGACCCATCACAAATAGAGGTGGAATTGAAGATTTACAACATAAGAACATTTTTATGGTCCCTACTGACAGCAAAAGGTTCAGAAGATTATGTTCCATCACTTTTTTGTTTGTCTTTGTCTCTGGGCCTGTGATTTCAATAGTTCAGGAAACTTCCTGGATTGGAAAGTCCCACCATATTGCAAATTAACAACTTGTTATGCTTAATTATCTTGGAAATTTTTCTGGGAGCACTAAGAGGTTAAGTGAATAAAAGTATTTACTAAGGACAATATGCCAGGAACTGGAACTGAGCTATGTGGATAAAAATATAAAACTGAGCGCATAAGGAGAGGTATAGCAGTAATGTCCAGGAAAAAGAATTTTGGTCTGGGAAATCTTTGAAGTAGTTAAAGGAGTCATGGGTATGTCAGTTGGCCCACCCTTTCCAAAAGCAATGGTAGTGTTGTTTTAATTGTAGTTTCCAAAGTCAAGGTGTGTGAATCTTAAAAACTACTGAGACTCTACTTTAGAAGATTTGATTTAGCTATTGCCTTATTGTAACAATGGAGATACTTGGTCTAACAAGAATCAGGAATGTCTTGGGAACTTCATATTACTCCATCCATACTTAGACATACTTTAGGGGAAGATAAAGTTGTAAACTCCTGATTCAACAATGAAGGTACTTAACTCATACCTTATAGTGAAGCTAGAACCTTAAGCTAAGTCTATTTTTAGATCTAATACAAAAAGGTTTTAAGTACCTGTAAAGGTTAAATTAATCACAAAAAGGTCAAGTAACTCACAAAAGGCAAGCTTAACAAAGAAGTGTGAAGCACTCAAAAGATATAATCTAACCAGGGAAGGTGAGAACTAACGAGTGGTGAGAACTAAGAATGGGCAGTCTTGGAAAAAAAGTGTCTACTGTGATTGGTAGATGTAGAAATTTAGGGGAGGTGACATAAAAGAAAATTCTCTTTAAAAGAAGGCTAAAAGTCAGTTCAAGAGTTTATTCTAAATTCATTTCAGGAGATTGAGTTCAGTGGAGGACTGGAGCTTCCTAGGAGATGGTCTCATGGTGAGTGATAAGACTGATTCCCTTTCCTTTGACTCAAGAAGGCCACTTTGGCCAAGGCCTTTAACTACTTCCTGGCTCAGCCTGAGCCAGAGCAGTTTAAATGTTTGAATTAATATTCTCTCTCTCTCTGTCTCTCTCTCTCTGTCTGTCTGTCTCTGTCTCTGTCTCTGCCTCTCTCTCTCTCTCTCTCTCTCTCTCTCTCTCTCTCTCTCTCTCTCTCTCTCTCTCTCTTTTCCTTAATTTCCTTCTCTCTATACTAATTAAAATCTCCGTAATTCCCAGCTGACTTGGGTATTTTATTATTTGTGAATCATCCCTGGCACGACCAAATTAAATAGATTTAAGTCACAAAACTAAAATTATCTTTACAGGTGGGAGGATGTAAGAGTAAGGACAAGAGGCACTTGCCCATGAACTTGTAGCAAGTATGTAACAGAGATGAGACTTGAACCCAAGCATTCCTTTTTCCAAGTTCAATTTTCTTTTCCCACTTTTTCAGGTGGACTCTCATTTCAATATATAATAGTTAAATTTCTTTCAAGCTCTTCAGCTATAGTCAAGGAAGCCAATAAAGTTATCAAGAAGGTAAAAGGTTACAGAACTTTGCTTTCAAGTGATTCAACTTGGTTTCTCTTCCTCCTCATTACCAGATGCCATGATTTTCCTTCTGTGCCAAAAAAGTGACCATTTAAAGATAATGCATAACTTTAATCCATAATTTTGCAAGTATTAACATCAAGGGGAAACCCAACTGAATTGCCAAACCCATTCTGCTGTGAGATTTGCATTGTTAACAAAACATGTTCAGACCAGGTTCCATTATTTCCACATTAACCAGAATCTGTTCCCTAGGGCTTTTCTCATTCTCCCTTAACAATTTCATCATAGCTTGGGAATAGTAAAATATGTTTTTGCTCATAATTTTAGCCAAATAGCTGTGTGATGATGGGTTTCACCTTTCTGGGACTTATTTTCCCCACATGTTAAATGAGGAAATTGTATCCTCTCTGATCTTTTCCCACTCTCATTTTTGGTCATTTGATAGTGTTTCCAAGAGCAATCTATAAATGATTTTGATCATTTTCAAAGGTTGGAGAATTGCTTCCATGTGAAATTCATCATTGACGTTAGATTCCAATGGACTTTAAAGGCCATCTAGTCCAATCTACTTTTACAAATGAGAAAAACAAGCATCATTAAAGTTTGCACAGGGAGTAACAAAGCAATGCTGGAATTCAGCCTCAGGCGGACTCCAAATTCAGTACACTCCTCATTGTGCCATGTTGCCTTAGTAAAACAGGTGAGCACTATCAATGTTTGGAATAAGCTTGGGCATCTATACATCATGTCCAGTAAAATAGAAGGACTCTGCTTAGAGTGCTGACCTGAAAGCATCTTATAGGGGTTAAAATATTGTCAGAATTTACTTCATATCCTGTTTTCAAAGGATTGTTTCATTTCCTTTTTCCATTTCTTAATACCCCCTGTCCCTTTAAAACAATATCCTATCTCAAAAAGGAAAATAAAATGTCATTGCTAGTATACCTTGTTTTATTGTACTTCACTCGACTGCACTTCACAGATCCAGTTAGGCCTGCACATCCTCAGGAGATATGTTGCAAGACCTACCATGGATAACTGAAACTATGGATATAAGTGAACACTTCTTGGCCCCACATATAACGTTCTTTTCTTATACATGCTATGTATAATACATAGTATTTATTTATTTTAATATTAACAAATTAATTGAGAAATTAAAAACACTGTAAGGCATTGCCAACATTAAATACAGTAATCATAAAGTATATTATATATAGCACCTTTCTCTTTTAGGTTGTATGATGGTTTAGCGGTGCTCACTCACCTTCACTGTCCCCCTAGTACTCAACACTCTTCTGTGGCTCCAAGAAGTTATAGCATCCAAGTCGTGTGGTGGCATACAACACAACTGTGGCATAGAGTAACATATAATGAAACTCCCAGGTCTTGTGATGATACCCAATGACACGACTACATCATGCAACCACACATTCAGAAATCCTGAGATTGACTATAGCCTAGGGAAACACCCCTAGCCAGAACAGAGCTGATCACGGACCTTGGGCAGCACCAAGGTTACTCCAGAATTCAGATATTGTGAATTCTCCCCTCCTCTCTTCCCCTCCAAAATCACGAGAACCCGTCCAACAACTCAACAACTCAACCCCTCCCCAAATAAGGAGCTCTGCTGAGCACCCATGGCTAATCAGGTACTTTGGCATAAGAGTGTATCTCCTGCACAGTGACCAACAAGCACCCAATGCTAATCAATCTCTACCTTCTAGCCTTACTTCATGACTTATTGACCACCAGTCAAATGGATCCAAGTGGGAGGAATTACTATCCAGTACTATCTTGGACCTGAGGAATTCTCCAACAAGATATACAGTATAAATGGAAGGTAATCTCAGAGGAAAGGCACTAGCCATGTGGGGTGGAGTTGGAGACTAGAGAAAGATGTCTAGGAGAATATGTCTGAGCGCATACTCGAAGGAAACCAGGCAAGAAGCATGGCCATTTCAAGAGCAACAGCACCAAGTCAGGAGATAGAATAGTCTATTAAAGAAGTAACAAGAAGAGGTAGCTAGGTAGCCCAGTGGATGAGAGAACCAGATTGGCATCAGGAGGTCCTGGGTTCAAATTTGGCCTCAGGCATTTCCTAGCTGTGTGACACTGAGCAAGTCACTTAACCCTCATTGCCCAAACCTTTTGCCCTTCTGTCTTAAAGCTATTACTAGACAGAAAGTAAGGGTTTAAAAAAGAAGTAGCAAGAAGGTTAGCATAGCTGGATCTTAGAGCATGGAGAGAAGCAAAGTATAAGACTGTAATGATAGGATGAAAACCGGTGGTGAAGGTTTGAAAAGTCAAATGAAAATTAATTCTCCCTTCTTTCCCTTCCAAAATCACTAGACCACTGCTATACACCGTTGGAGACAGTATATGAAGGCAAGTCTCTACAAATTCCAAATTTTATCACTCTCATCACTACATTAGACAGTTTTTTTTTATGACTTGAAGGATTAACTGTATTTAGACCTCTCAAGATCCTTCCAGTTCTAATTTCCATGTTTCTATGGTCCTCTTCTCCTCTTTCTCTGTCTCTTTCTGTGTCTGTGTCTGTCTCCATCTGCTGTCTGTCTGTCTCCACATATATCCTAGCTAGACACTTATTCAGTGCTTTAAGGTTTATAAAGGGCTTTGTGAATGTTATTTAATAAATGCATATGTAAATAATTATGGAGAGAGAGAGAAATGTCAATGTAACTCATTTTCTTTTTTGTTTTCTTTTGACACTTATTCTCATTCCAAGACAGAAGAGATGGTAGCTGAATGTCTATCTGCCTAAGTCAGAGGATGCAACTGTGCTGTGTGCCATGTCTCCTGAGTGGTATTGATGATAGAAGACTTAGAAAACACTTAGAGGTAAGGGGGAAGAGAGGATGAGAAAGGGACCAAAATATAATTGCAGTGGTGAAATCATAAGGGGCCTCATAAGCCATCTGGTCCAATCTTTTCCATTTATAGATGAAGAAACTGAGACATCGGAGGTTTCAGTGACTTGTCTAAAGTCACATCATCTCAGAAGTGCGATCTGAACTTGGGATCCAGATCTGAGCTAGGTTTCTTCTACTTTAGCCTATCTTCCTTTCCACTAAATTGCAGTGGAGAAGTGTCTAAAGTAAACATCAATCAGTAAGTTCATAGACCTTCGAAGAAAAAGCAATGGTAATAGAATCCTCAGGGTTGATATCTAAGGATCTTTGGGAATGGGACAGGCATGCAGTAAATATAGTAGAGAATTATAAGTCACCAAGACAATTAAGAGAAGATGCTTTTTTTTTTTAATCCCTTACCTTCTGTCTTAGAGTTAATCCTGTGTGTTGGTTCTAAGGCAGAAGAGCAGTAAGGGCTAGGCAATGGGGATTAAGTGACTTGTCCAGGGTCACACAGCTAGGAAGTGTCTGAGGCCATCTTTGAACCCAGGACCTCCCATCTCTAAGCCTGACTCTCAATCCACTGAGCCACCCAGCTGCCCCCTAGAAGATGCTTTTGACTACCCACCTGACCAATAAATTTTTACTTGCTAAAGGATTGCAATTACTATCAGTGACCTTTACATTTCAGCATCCCATTTGCTTCAGCTTGGTTACAACTCTAAGCTCACAATCTTCCAATAAACAAAATGATCTTTCTGAAATCCTTATTTTAAGTTGTCCTCCATTGAACCTATCACAAGAACATCTTATAGATTTGGTACCTTATCACAGGTGGTATGGACCAACCAGGGTCTTTCTGATTCTAAGTCTTGCATTCTATCCACTACTCCATCTGATTATCTCTAAGCAGATCTTAATCCAACATCCCTGGGTAGATTTCAGGAGGTCCATGAACATCAATGGTTACCATTAATCTCTAGCTGAAATTGGGCATTTCCTTCATTAATTTTAAAACATTATTCTGAAGATTTCATTGGCTTCACCATACTACCAAAGGCATTCTTGACATATGTCAAAAAATGAAGAATCCCTGATGTGAGGAAAACAAATCCTACACCATTCTATTCTATTTCTTTTAGGACCATTCCGGTTACTAGAGAGTTCTTAGATCAAACCAAATGCCTTTCATTCTATCTTTTCTATCCTGGATTTCCCTGTTGAACATCTTAATTATCTGCTGCAACAATTAAAAACTTGGAGCATCAGTTCTGATTAAGAAAATAAGTTTATTGGTCAGGCTAGCAATAACCAATAAATTAATTGGTCAGTGGTATCTCTCAATAATCAAAGACAAATTAAGTCAGCATCTTGAGTTATTAAATACAATTTTGGAAGTTCATTATTCAACCTTTCCCAAGACATCTCTAATTGGTGGATACCTAACAAGGAGGTGGGCATATAGTTTTCCAGTCCCTTCCTGCTTCCTTCATGAAGATAGGAAAATCACATGCCTGATCATAGGATTATAGATGAAGAAATCAGTTTATGCCTGGTTCAGCGACTTTCTCCTTTCATCCTAATGAGGTACCCAACGAGGATGCTCTCCCAGACATATTTGGCTAGAGCCAGATCTGTTTAACATAAAAGATGAATCTTGGATTCTTAATCTTAGCTATCCCAATTTCAGAAGTTACTCTGGGCTAAGGAATCTAAGAACATTTTTTTGATTATCAGGACAAAGGAATGAGGAAAGATGCTTTAAAAAACAGTCAATTAAAAATCAAATTATATAGCATTATTTAGAATTAAAATTAAATAGTTTTAGGAATAAATCTTCTCATTGTGAACTATCTGGGCTATACTGAAAGTCTTCCAAGTGGCCTCCAATGTCTGCTCCTTCTAATTCATTCTTCACACCATGACCAAAAGACCAGACTGATCTCTCTTCATTTTTCTATTCAAAAACCCTTCAATAGCTCCCATTTTTGATCCTTGATGTATTTTCAAGCTTTTTGTCTAGCATTCAAGGTCCTTTATAATCTAGTGTGGCCTGTTCCTGGGATCACAGGATCACTGGAACTAGAAAGGACCTCAGGGGCCATTTATTCCATTCCTCTAATTTTATGAATTTATAGTTTACAATTTCAGACCCAGAGAGATGAAGGGATTGCCAAAGTTTCTATATGCATTTAGCATGAGAGACATCATCTGAACCTAGGTTCCTTACCTCCAGTCTTCTTCCATTATATCACTTTTGTAGTCTTCTTTCACACTGCCCCCTTCTATGAATGCTATCTTTCAGCCAGACTGGACAGCGCATGTAATGAGCACGCATATTAAAAGTTTTCTGACTTCCTTATGCTTTCTCACAACATGCCTCTTTCACCTCTTCTTCTTTCTATTCCTTTTCGAGTCTTACATATCCCAGTTTAAATGGAGCCTTTCTGTTATGAGCCTTCCCTTGGCCTGGCATACACTTTTTCACCCTTTTTAGTGAAATACACAAAATACCTCCCTGCAAATATCCTACATTAATGTGTCATCAGATCACTGGAGTGCGCCTAGGTTCTCAAATCTCTTGTCAGGTTCTATGCAACTAAAAGAGCTTCAGGTTCCATCTTGGTAACAGCCTGTGTTTGGTGAGTATCCACCCAATGGAATATGGGAAGGCTCCTCACCCATAACCGGGGTAGCCATGGCAACTTCATAAACAAAGACAAAATGATCCTCACACCTGGGTGGCCAACTTCTATCCCTGAAATAATGGAAACAGAAGGATGAAAGAGGGGGCAGAAAGTGCTAAAAATCCAGTTTTTAGATGGTTCATAAACATTAACACCAAATGGTATTCTAAATGTGAAGTCTTTGGTGAGTGATGAGCAAAGAACATACCACTGGATAAAGTGAATCATCGATAAATCCTTGCGGTATAAGGAAGGAGAAGTTAAATGGGTCATGGATTGTCCACAAAGACATAAATAGAGAAGTTGGCAGAGTTGATGTTGCCAAGTATCTGAAGGCAACATGAAACATCACTTCCCTGGACACTCGCTTCAGAATGAAAAGGGCATCATAAAGTTAATTACAATTGATGAGCAATAGCTATTGAAAAACATTAGAAAGAAATTATGCCAAGAACTTATAACCCCTTCTCATTCCTGAGCCTTGTTTTCCATTATATTTTTCACTATTCTCATTTCTTCTTGCTTCTTTATCGAAGTCACATTATATAGGGAGAGGAGAGTGAACCTGTGATTTCATTAGCAAAGAGAACTCCCTTTACTAATGCAGGTTGACACCTTCCTTGCAATTTATCATTGAGAGATTTTGCCCAGAATACTGAGAAGTTAGGGGACTTCTCCAAGGTCATACAGTCACCACATTTCCTCTTTATTTTTTTATAGTGGATCACTTACTGGGGAAGGTTAATATGGGGTAGGTTAGTATATTTATGGGGGAGAGAGTAATATATTTGAAAGTGAAAGTAACATAAAAGCAAAGGATGGGGATTAGACAGAGAAGTGCCAGGTAGAGAAGCTCCTTCTATCAATAGAGGTTGGCACTTTTATACTTTTAGATAGCCACCTAGCAAAAGGAGAAATTAAGTTACTCACCCATGGTCGCACAACTGGTATGTGTTTGAGGCAGGTCTGACTCATGAGTCTTCCTAGTTCCAAGGATGGCTTTGTAGTAATTAACACTGCCTCTCTATCAGAGGGAAGGTGGTATTACACATTGAGTGAATGTAGAGGGTCTGGTTGAGCTCTTACTAGGTTTTCTTTATCTCTACGTGTTCTCCAATCGATGCTATTTTCTGCTGCAATTGTTATCTATTGGTGATTTTTTCAAATAATCAAAATAAATATTGTAATACAAAATAACCCAAATATCCCATGAAATGATATTTCATTGCCTTACAAGGACAATGAAACCATTTCCTCCAAATACCTTATTTGCTTGTCAGAAAAGAATCTGTGATCCTTCCTTCTACTTATCTATACCTTCCATCTCTCCTCTGGCTTCATTTATAGGGATATTATATCAAGATACACATGATTCCATTCCTCCAAGAGTAGGTCCACTCAGCCAGCAGACAAGGAGTTCTTGGGATTGTATTTGCATCCCTTTGATTATGGGAGAAGCTCCTAGAGCTTTGAGAATCCAAGGCTATCTACCCCATGATAAGGTATCACAATTGGACTTTGTGGAGACAATTATCAGTATAAAGTCACTATCGACAATCCAAAGAGAATTGGAGCTCTCTGGATGGCTTTGCTGCCATGTCATTCTGTAGATGTTTTCTACTTAAGACTGCCAGGTTCCTCATAATGATATTTTGATTTCTTTTGCTAGTTATGAGCATATTTTTACGTTTGATTTTCAAAAATCTTATCTTAGTGCTAGAGCTATCATTTGTGGAACTAGGTTAAATGTTATTAGTCCGTCCTTTCCCACTCTCCCCACCAGCTGAGCCAGCCCTTTTAACAAAGAATAAAAAAAGCAATTTAGCAAAAGTAATAAATATATCCAGATTCTGACAGTATCTTCAGTGTTCCACGCCTGTGATCCCCCATCTCAGCCAAGAAGGGAGAAAGGCGCATTTTTTCAGCTCTTTTCTGAAGCTGTTTGATTATGACAGTCAAATAACATTCAGTTGCATTTTTTGTTCTTATCTATATTTTTGTAGTTGAATAGTTTCCAAGGTTCTGACTCTTTCCCTCTGCTTTAGTTTATGTAAGCCCCTGCCAAGCTCTCAGAATTCTTTGGTTTTATATTTGGTTATACAAGAAAATAGGATTACACTCATGGATCGGGATCTGCAGGAGAATCAAAGAATATCTACGTTGACTCTAGAACTTGGATGCCACAAAAAGGCATGTGTTAGGATGGAGCAAGGAGAATTTGGGAATCTACAGTTGGGGACTGGAGTGACAGTTGGAAGAGCAAGGGCTTCTGGGAGAAGATCGGTGGGTTGAGGAGATTCTGAAGAGCCCCTGGGTCTTCTTCCTCAGAACTGAGAGCTGAAAGGTCCAGTTTCTGGGCGGCTGAAGAACTTCTGATGCCTTCAATGAAGACCCTGCTTCTTACCCTAAACCAGTGGCTGCTTTCTCTCCAGAAATCCTGCTACTGCTTCCTCCACCTTCTGCAAACAGCATAGAACCCTGAAGAGGCAATCCAGCCCTCCTGGCTCCTCCTTGCCTCTCAGAACTGTTTTGAGATTAGTACATTAGGACATACTAGTAGCTGGACTCTAGAAAGAGCATTTGTTGGGAGAGGGACAGAGACATTCCGAGGCCCTAAATATTCTGACAGGGCTACCTACTGGCACAGCTACTGGATTGGGTCTAGACGGACATGGGGAATTGGTGGTCGTGCCTCCCCAGAATCTTTGGAACAGCCATCTTCCTATGGCAAATGCTTACTTGCCTAAGGAAGGGAAGGAATGTAATTAGGGACAAACAGAACAAAGAAGACTCTAGACTGGTGATGACCATTAAGCAAATTGACAAGTTGGGAGCCATACCAAGAACTGGTTACAAAAATAAAGACAAAGACAATGACAATGACAAGGGCAAAAGACAAACAATGACTGTTGGGGTTGCACAAACAGAATGGCTGCCAACAAAGAAACTGCCACAAAAAGGCATGCCTATGTTTTTTAGTATTTTTAAATTATTGAGTGCTTTATTTTGTGGGGACTGACTGGCGGCTTAGACTATATTACAATAATCTTGTAGTTTTCTTAATTTATGTGATTAATTATATCAATTGCTTCCTTAATGTTTAACCATCTTCTTTCTAATCCTTAGAATAAATTCAAATGGGACATAATGGCTTGTTTTGTTTGTATCCATTGCTATCGTTTCCTTGAAAAGATTTTACTTCAATATTTTTCATCAATGAGATTGATTAATGGTTCTAATATTTTTCTTTGTCTCTTCCTAGTTTTAATGCTAATACCATGTTTATTGCATAAAAGGTAGAATCCCTTCTGGTTCTACTTTTTAAAATAATTTTTGTAGAATAGGTATTAATTTTAATAGGTATTTATTTTTATGGATATAAATCCATCAGTTATAGTTTTTATTATTTTCATTTGATCAATTATTTCTGGCTCAAGTTCTTTTTCTGAGATTAAGTCAAGATCTTTATTTCTGGGAGCAGCTGGGTGACTCAGTGAATAGAGAACCAGGCCTAGAGATGGGAGGTCCTAGGTTCAAATCTGGCCTCAGATACTTCCCAGCTGTATGATCCTGGGCAAGTCATTTGACCCCCATTGCCAGCCCTTACCACTCTTCTGCCCAAGGCAGAAGGTAAGGGTTTAAAAAAAAAAAAAAGATCTTGATTTTCCTTTTTCTTAAGTGTGAATGTTTTAAATATTTGCCAGTGTTTATAACAAATACTGTTTTTCTTCATATGATTTTGTACAGCTGTTTCTGATCATTCTCATTTGTCAATTATTCTTAACAACTCAATTTACCTCTTTGGACCTCAGTTTCCTTAACTGTAAGATGAGAGAGTTGAATTTGATGACTCAAAATCTTGGAATGTGATATTCATTTCCTTACTGTTATGAATTCACTGTATTCATTCTTAACTTTAACTTGATTTTCCTTTCTTTTTTCCTTAATAAGTTTAGAGAAAAATCCAGGCTCTCGGTAGCCACATAGAATGCTCTAATCACTAATAATTAGAGGTGTGTAAATTAAAGATGAAATTCTACCTTATAACCATCAAATTTGTGAAGTTGATTAAAAAAAGAAAGTGAAGAATGTTGCAGGAGCTGTGGGAAAGCAGGTATATTAGTGACCTGTTGTCAGGAATTGGTCTAGCTGTTCTGGAAAAAAAAAATTTGGAACTATGCTTTAAAAAATTGTTGGATACAATTGAAACAATTCACCATCTTCCTCCATACATTTGCCTCTCCTCCTTCCTTACCTATTTCTTTCAAAGGTACCACCAAAACTTTTCCTAGAAGTCTTCAATTTTGGAGTTGCCCTTAACTCTTACTCAACCAATTCAATAAATCACCAAGTCTGGAAGGTTCTGGTATGATTTCTCCTACATCCAATCTTCCCTTTCTTTTTTTTTTAACCCTTACCTTCCGTCCTGGAGTCAATACTGTGTATTGGCTCCAAGGCAGAAGAGTGGTAAGGGCTAGGCAATGGGGGTCAAGTGACTTGCCCAGGGTCACACAGCTGGGAAGTGTCTGAGGCCAGATTTGAACCTAGGACCTCCCATCTCTAGGGCTAGCTCTCAATCCACTGAGCTACCTAGTTGCCCCCTCAATCTTCCCTTTCTCCACTCCCATGACGACCACCTGATTCAAGCCATTTTCACTTCTCATCTAGACAATTACAAAAGCCTCCTAATTGGTCTCCTTAGTTTTATTCTCTCTGGTTTCCATAGCCATCCTTCATATAGTTGCCAAAATAATCCCAAAATAGAGGTGTAATTGCATCACTACCCTGCTGAAGAATCTTCAGTGACTTCCTAATACCTCTAGGATAAAATACAACCCCACATTTTGGGCATCTAAAGATCCTACACATTTTAACTTCAGTTCTCTTTTATAGGCATTTCAGATTCCTTCTCTTCATGCATTCTACATTCCCATCAAATTGGCCTGTATAATTTCCTTGTAGAGTACATTCCATCTCCCTCTTTGCCTTTCCTTGAATGCTCTCTCTGCATTTCTGCTCCTTAGCATCCTAGCTTCCTTTAATGTTCAGCTCAGACTCCACTTTCACAAACCCTTTAATGATTATTTTCCTAGTTCTAGTGCTTTCTTGTCATCCTAAAAATTTACTGTACTTGATTGTTTACTTTTTTGTGTATTGATGCCATATTCCCCCCCAACTCCTTAAAAACAAGGTTAGTCTATCTTTGTATCCCTAATACCTTGCACATCTTCTAAAACCTGTCTTGGGATTTCTTTTGTGTAGAGAATTCCCAAGGAGGAAACTGCCTTTACCAATGCAAATTACCAACTGCTTTGCAAAGAGTAGTTTAACTATGTGGGTGGGAGGTTAAATGACATCTATGTTATGAATACAGAATATGTCAGAGGCAGGATTTGGACCTAGATCATCCCAAGTCCAAAGCTTTTAACTATGATAAGATTTTTACAAGTAAATTCATATTTTAAACCTATATTTCCCTTGGCTGTTGTATCTGGCCACATGGCAAGTGTTTGATGGGTAAGGCAATTTCTAGGCTCTCTTGTTGACCTTGTCAGTCAAAAAACATTGACTAAGTGCCTACTATGTGCCAGACACAGTGTTAGATGATGAGGTGTTTATTTATATTGGTTAAAGTTCCTCACAAAATGATACACAAAATGATTTTTTAATTTATTCCCCATTTTCAGTGTCAATAGCTTATTTAAGTGTCAATTGGATGCTTGTTAAATTGCATGTGATGTCTTCTATCTTATTCTTCCTTCTACTTGGATGTTGATCTTGATCACTGCCCTAACAAGTCAATAGTTTGTACAGACAATTGATTCAGAAAAGAATGCCATGAGGCAATTCCCATTTGTTAAGATATAATCAATTCCACTTGGGGAGGGGGGTGATGTTCTTTGGTGGCTACCAGCTCAATATTTTCCAGTGTCTTCTTAAAGATAAAAATCATGATATGTCCATGAGTCTTTAGGTGAAGCCTTACACACCTTTGGGCCTTCATTTCTTGATCCCGAGTCATATTTTCCACCAAACTCATTGCCACCCCTCAGTCAATATCTTTCCTAAATATGATTCTCAGGACATGATGCTCCAAATATGTCTGATTCTTGGACTCCAATAAACTACAAATGGAATCTCTGGATCTTTATCGTTTGACGAGCTCTGACTTGTGACAGACTTTGCTTAGGGTAATAAATTCCTGGACTTGGTATGGCACTAGACTTAAGCCTAACGAGATCTGGGTTAGAACATGGTCACAGCCAACTCAAAGCCTTATTATGTCTCAATTTCCTTCTCTATGTAGACATTTTGGATAGCCTTGTAAAGCTTTCCTTTGGATCCCTTCTCAAAATAATGTTTTAAAATATATTAAATAAAAGCTTCCTCCTCTTGTTCTTCCTTGTTCTCATCTTCCTCCTCCTCCTCCCAAAGCCTCATTTTGACATAGATTCTATTTCAGTTAGCATTCCCTGCTCCTGATAGCCAAAAGAATTTCTATTTCTTCTATGTGTTCTAGACATAGAATGTGTTGAATATGACCTGTATTATTATTTGGGACAAGAACAAAAAAAGGTAAGACTTTTACTATAGCTCTCTTAACTTGCTGTCCTTGGGTCTTACTGTAGAGGAAGAGGGGAATCAATGACTCCTCAATATGAGCATCATTTAAATTCCTACTGTGTTCAGGACCATTAGGGGAAATAAAATGCATTAACTGCATCAAAATCATTTCTTTAAAAATTCTTTATTTTAATATTAACACCAAACAAAAGAGTGTTATGATACACAAAGAACACCAAAAGAGGATTCTATATGAAACCACAAATCTCCATTTCAACCACACTTTTTTAAAAGTATCTAATAAATTATACATGTTATTTTCAAAGCTGTCCTGTTTGTGCTTCATTCTAAACTACCTTTTGTTCTTTTCTAAGCAGTAAAAAAAAAATTAAAAGATAATTTTTTTTAAAGTTACAATGACCTTCTTTTGGGGGCATTAATGTTGCAAACCTCCTGCCTCAATTAAAAAGCTAGCGAAAGAACGAAAACAAACCAGAACTCTTTGAAACAAATAAACAGTCAAGGGAAATAAATCCACATTGGCTATATGAAAAACTGTTTCAACACTTTATGTCAAGAGTTGGGGAATGCTTTCTCACAGATCCTCTGGAGTCATGGTTGATTGTTACAGTAATCAGAATTCTTCTCTTGGCTCTGTTGTTTCACTTTTCATTTTACACTACATAAGTAAGAGTCTCTGAAATAATCTTTCCATTCCCAACAGTATGGTAACACTCCATTGCATTTGTTTTTGGTCAGTCATTTTTTTCAGCCTTATTCTACTCTTCATAATCCTATTTGGTGTCTTCTTGGCAGAAATACTAGAGGTTCACCATTTCCTTCTCTACCTCAATTTACAGATGAGGAAACTAAGGCAAACAGGGTTAAGTTACTTATCCAGTGTCACACAGCTACTAACTATCTGAAGTCACATTTGAACTCAGGAAGATGTCTTCCTGATTCCACCCCAGTGCTCTAACCACTGTGCAATTCTTGCATTGCATTTAGATACAATAATTTGCTCAGTCACTTCCCAATTGTCCCAGTCTTCGGAGAGAACCAAGGACTCCAAAATAGAGTGTGGCATGAAACCAACCATTGTGTAATGAATCAAAGTGGGAAGAAGGATCACATTCCACTCCCTCTTAATAGCCAATCGATTGTGAGGCTTATCTCCAACACTACAACATACCTTTATCCTCTACACTCCATGCACTCCCTCCATTGGAGTCAGGGAATCAGCACCCCTCCCACCCCGAGGCAGTCAGAGCTTCACTTCAATGACAGCACCTGCACAGGGAAAATGCTATTCTCTCTCAGATCACTTTTCATCTGCTTCCTATTCGTTTAGCAAGGGATAGGATTAGTTGCAATAAATTCTAGTGGTTTCTTATTGACTAAAACAAAATATCACCTCACCTTTATTTCATCCTTTCAAAATCTCTATTATTATGTGAACTTTATAATATATATGATATGCATAACAGTATATGCATATAATTTTAAAATGTTAGAATATACATATTAGGAATGTGACCTTAATTTTTTATGAGAATTTGTGATCAAAAGTGATTATGACAACTGATATAGTTCAACTCCTTAGTTTACAAATGAGAAAATGGGGCCCTAGTGGGGTTAAGTGACTTAGTCCACTTTAGTGCTGGGGAAAAAAAGAAGGTAAGAGAAAATCCCTGCCCTGAAAGAATTTACAATCTAAAAGGGGAGACAACTTAGAAATTTATATATGCAAAACAATCTATGTAGGATAAGTAGGAAATAATTAAAAGAGTGACAGTACTGGAATGGAGGAAGGAGAGCATTCTATCTATGGGGAGGAGCCAGAAAAAAAAGTTTAGTGCCCAGAGGTGGAGAATCTTGTTCATGGAACAGCCATGAGACCACTGTCACTGGATTGAAGAGCATGTGTTGGGAAATAAGACTGGAAAGGTGTTGGGGGTGAAAGTAGATTACAAAAGGCTTTGAATGGCAACTAGAGCAATTGATATTTGATCCATGAGGCAACTGAGACTACTGGAGTTTAGTGAGTAGGAAGGTAGGGAGGATGACATGATTCAACTTGTAATTTAGAAAAATCATTTGTGTGGCTGATACAAATAACTTCTTCATTGGTGGAGCTTGAATGGGGGGGCTTAAAATAGGTAATTATAGGTAGGCTTATATAAAGAGGAAAGGGCATTCCAAATCAGAGGATATTCAAGTGGATTGAAAAGGAATGACAGAATGTCTGAAATTTTTCATAACCTTTCTCATTTCAATAGCTACTTCTAAAATGAGTTTGTAATCTTTTGCTGTATTAGGACCCCCTTTGGCAGTCTGGTGTGTCATGGAACTTACTTCAAAATATTTGGGTTTCTTTGTAATCAAAAATGTTACTTAACGTTTCAAAACCTTATTCTGAGAAGGGGTTCACAGGATTTTGTATTTGATGCTGGAGGTGACTGGGAGCCAGTAGAGTTTATTGAAAGAGGGATGGGGAGGTGGGTACCATGATAGGACTTATGCTTTTTTAAAAATGACTTTGGCAGTTGACCAAAGGTTGGATTGGAGAGACTTAAGAAGGCACTCATAAGCATGCTACTGCAATAGTCCATGTGTGAGGTGATGAAGGCCTACACCAGTGATGGTAGTGTCTGAAGAGGGAAAGGGGTATATTCAAGAGATGTTTTAAAGACCAAGACAATGGATTGGAAATGGGTAGTGAGATAGTGAGGAGTCCTAGAGGATTAGGAGGAACGTTGCCCTAACCAAGTAAAGGGGAAGTTTGGAAGAAGGGAAGATTTAGGGGGAAAGATAATGAGCATAGTTTTGGACGTATTAAATTTAAGATGTCTACTAGATATCCAGTTTGAGATGAAAGGCAGCTGGAGAATTAAGGCAGGTTAGTAGATGTGCGAATTAATTACGCATATAGTAGATTAAAAACATGGGAACTGATGAGATCACCAAGTGAAGTAATATAAAATAGAAGAGGGACCCAGGCCAAAAACATGCTGGGAGACCTATGGTTAAAGGGCATAACCTGGATAAAGATCCAAAGGAAACTGAGGAACACTAGGAGCAGTGGCCCAAAAACCTAAAGAAAAGGCAAGAAAAATCATCCACAGGGTCAAAGACTACAGAGAAGTCAAAAAAAGAATGATTGGAGAAAAAAACCTGTTGAATATGGCAATTAGAACATAAGTAACCGAAAGAGCTATGTTGGTGGAATGATGAGGTCAGAAATTGGATTTTAAGAGATTATGAGGAAGTAGAGAAAGTGGAGGCACTTATGGAGTTTATCCACAAAAGATAGGAGAAATATAGGGACCATGAGATTGGAAGGATCAAGTGAGGGTTTTTTTGAGAATATTTGTAGAAGGAAAAAGTCAGTAGAAAGATTTGAAGCTAAGCAAGAAGGAATAAATAAGGGAGCAATTTTGTGAAGGATATGGGATGCAATGGAATTATTTGTGCAGAAAGATGGTCTTGAGGCAAGGTCCTCAGCTGAGTAGATGGAGAGAGAGGGAGGCATTGAAGCTTTGCGGAGGGATGAAAGTTTGAAAGAGCCACTATGGAGAGTGGGATAGTGAGTTGATAAGGCAAATATAGAAGTATCACCTAGCAGCAGCGAGTGCTCACTTGAGATTGTGGAACATAAATAGAAAATCAAGTCAAAAACAGTTAGGCAATTCTTTACCTTTGTTCAATAGCACAAAGGCAGCAGATGATAAGAATATCAGGTTGAAGCTTGGCAGGCAGCAATTGGTGATGTGAGGTGAGGGTTTCAAGAGGACCATGCATACTAGAATGGATTTACCAAGGAGTCAAGATGGGGGAAAGCTAGTGCAATTATGATAGCCTGGGGAAAAAACGGAAAGATCCAGAAACTGGAGGTCACAGTGTAGATGAAGAGTAGTATTTGGTAAGGGAAGGCAGGTGAGGTGGAAAAGCCAATATGGTGGTCAGATACGGGGATTTCTAAATTCTTCAGTATGGAGGTGGTACCTTTGTGGGTGACAGTCAAATCACAAGTATGCCTTTTTGTGTGTGGCCAAGGTAGGGTGGAGAAGGACCTAGGAAGTGCGTAAGTTGAAGAACTAAATGGTTAGTAGGGGTTTTTTTTTTAATTTACTTTTTGTTTTGTTTTAAGGTATTTTTCCAAGGTTACATGATTCATGTTCTTTCCCTCCCCTTTTCCTTCCCCCTTTCCAGAGCTGACAATTAACTGGGTTATGCATGAATTATTACTCAATACCTATTTCCATATTACTCATTTTTGTAATAGTCTTTTAAAAACCAAAACCCCAAATCCTATACTCATATAAACTAGTGAAAAATCATATGCATTTCTTCTGCATTTCTACTCCCACAGTCCTCTCGTTGTGTATAGTATTCTCTCTCATTAGTCCCTCAGGATTGTCCTGGATCATTGCATTGCTATTAGAAGGAAAGTCGATTACATATTATCATCCCATAATATTTCAGTCTCTGTGTATGTTTCTGCTCATTTCACTCCAGATCAGTTGGTAGAGCTCTTTCCAACTCATATGGAAATCAAGCAGTTTACTGTTCCTTATAGCAATTCCCCAATCAAGGGAGACCCCCCTTATTTCCCAATTTTTTGCCACCACAAAGAGTGCAGCTATGAATATTCTTGTACAAACATTTTTCACTATTATCTCTTTGGGGTACAAGAATGGTTAGTATTTAAGGGAGAATAAATGTTTAATTCTTTGACCTTTAATATAACAGAAATAAAGAAGAATAAGGATTGGAAAAAAAAGAAGTTGAACTTGGCAATTAGAACACTGGTAACTGAAAGCTGTTTCGGTGAAATGAGGAGGCCAGAAGCTGGCTTATAGACATTATGAGAAAGTAGAAAAAGTGGAGGCATTTATGGATGGCCTCCTCAAAGAGAAGGCTTATCCACAAAAGGCAAGAGAAATAAAGGACCAGAGTAAGGATCAAGTGAGGGCTTTTTAAGAATATTTGCAGAAGTAGGGAAGAAGCCAATAGACAGAAAGAATGAAGTAAGAGTGAGGAATGTCCTTTAATATGAAGACAGGATTTGGGGAGGGAAAGATTAAGCCAGGCAAACTCGTTGAAGAAGGGAAGGTCGGATGGGCTGACAGTCTGGAGACAAGAGCTACCAGGATTTTGATAATGGGGGTGGAATGCCTGGACCTCAAAGGAGAGGTTATTGAAGGATGGAAGTGGTTGGAGAATCAAGAAATGGCAACGTGGATTAAGGAGCATTCTAAATCTCCTCATATCAGTGAGCTAAGGAGAAAAAGTGGAAGTACACAGAGTAATGGAAAAGGGTAGCTTGGAGGCTGTCACTAGGGAGAGGATCCAGGCTTCAGTGATTGCTACAAGGCAGAAAGGGTGAGAGGAAAAGATTTTGAGTTGAAAGCAGGATTGTGGTATGGTCAGGTATTCCATGGGGCACAGTGGAAGGGGTAGGTAGTATTTGGTTGAGTCTTTGGTGTGGGAGGGTTGAAGGGGGAAGAGGACGAGGAATGGGGTTTGGATGACTATCTACAGGGGCTCAGAGTTCATAATCACTAGCAATGTATAGGATTATGACCAGGGGCAAATCTTTACATCACTGAGCAGAAGGCACCAAGCCTCTTCCCAGAGGAGGCTGAGGACCAAGCAGGAAATACCTCGGCACAGGATGGAAAGCGAGGTCCATAGTCTGACAGGAGATTGTTAGCCTTTTTCTCTTCCCTCTGCAAGTCAAGAGAGAAGTCTGGAGGGGGAGGTCACTTCTCTTGGAACCTGGAGGCTCTCCTCGTTGTAGAAGGTGGGAGATCAGACTGGCAAGTAAAGCGGGAGGTGGAAGTTTACATGCATTGGCTCAGATGGAAGTCAAATCTAGCCCCTTGTCACCTTTCAGTAGGCTGGGCAGTAGTTGTTACAATTATACTGATAAGAAGAAGGTTGCCTCTCCTCACCTAAGACTGGAGATCAGGCTAGTGTAGCTAGTAGTAGTTCTCCCCACAGAGAAGACGGATGTAGGCTGGCACTGATACAAGTCTAGTCATTTTCCCATACACCCTTCCCAGCCTTCACTCCCTTCCCTCACCAGTAGCAAAAAAAGAAAAATGATTGTGCAAAATCTACTAGTACAGCAGTATCAGCATCCCATATTCAGTACTCATAGCCATCTGACCTCCAGATTCAATACTGATGATTGAATTTCTTCCGAGTTCATTCATCTTTTTGTGTTTCTGTTTATTATAACATTTAAAAAATCAAGCTTTTTGACAGTTGTGATCATTTCATTCATTATATTTGCTCTTCAATGCCTAGAACAATACCTGGTACATAGCCAGCAATTAAAAAATGTTTATTAGCTCCCTACCTTTAGCTGACTTCAAGATAAGAGTGTTTAATTCAGGGGCAGCTGGGTGGCTCACTAGATTGAGAGCCAGTCCTAGAGACAGGAGGTCCTGGGTTCAAGACTAACCTCAAACTTCCTAGCTGTGTGACCCTGAGCAAGTCACTTAACTTCCACTGCCTAAACCTTACCACTCGTCTAACTTGAAACCAAACACAGCATTGGATCAAAGACAGAAGGTAAAGGTTTTAAAATAAAATGTGCTTAATGAACTTACAAAAGTAAATGTTTTGAAAATTCTATAACAACATTTGGGATAACATGTTCTTTCCAACCCCCCCCCCCCAAATGTAGCCCTCTTCAAACTTTCCCTATTTCTAGCAAAAGCATCACCATTCTTCCAATCACCCAGGTTTATAACCTTGGCATATCCTTCACTCTTCCATACCCCACATATCCAATCAGCTGACAAATTTCATTATTTCTGCTTAGCAATAACCCTTTGTCAAACTCCCCTCTATGCACGTGGTCACCATCTTTGTTCAAGCACAGATCAACTGTTCTCTAAACTGCAACTTTCCTCTAAACTGCAACTGTCCTAAATTGGTTTCCTTGATTCCTCTCTCCCCAGCAATCCATCCTACCCAGATGCCAATATCTTTCTCATGAGCAGACTTAGCCATTTCATTCAATACAGCCCAGCGGTTACCTATTGCTTCTAGGTCTAGAGCAAAAGATAAAACTCTTTCTGACTTTTAAGCCCTTCACAACCTGCCACAACTTTATGGTTTCATTGGCCATTACTTATGCTCTAGTAATCTGTAATCCAGACCAAGTGGCCATCTTCCTGCTCTTCACAAATGACACTCCATTGCCCTTTGCCATGTCACTGCACTGGTCATTCCCATGAGTGGAATGCACTCCTTCAACCTCAGGTCACAGAATCCCTTCCCTCTCCTTGAAGTTGTAGCTTAAGAGCAACTTCTCCATGAAGCTTTTCCTGATCTTCTTTCCTCCCTCAATTTAGTTCCTTTCTAACCACCTTCTATTTATTATCTTTATTTCAATATATATATATATATATATATATGTTGTCTCCTCCATAGAATGTAAGCTCTACACAAAGAGAGGTTTCATTCCAGCAATTAACACAGTGCCTGGCACACAATAGCTAATATATATTTTTATAACTTCTGTTGACTGCTTGGTGGTGCAGTGGAAAAGAATGCAGGATGTAGTCAGGAAGTCTCATCTTCATGAGTTCAGATCTGGCCTCAGCCACTTACAAGTTGTATAACATTGGGCAAGTCACTTAACTGTCTGCTTCACTTCTTTACCTGTAAATTATCTGGAGATGGAAATGGCAAACCATTCTAGTATCTTTGCCAAGAAAACCCCAAATCTAGTCATGAATTCTCAAACACTACTGAAATGATTGAACAACTACAAATGTTGATAATCTGAAAAAAACTGGAAGCACCCAAAATCAGACTTGGCAAATCAATCTACAAAGCAACAGAACCAACTTCTTTGAATATCCCTTAACAAACTGTTATACATGTTCTAAAGCAATTAATGAAAGAAAAATGGGGATAAATAAAAAGCATGAGAAAAAATCACTTCAGAACACACCAATTCTCAGATTGATCTTAATTGACACAAATATTATAGAATTTTTACCAAAATGGGACTTGAAAAAAATTCATTCCTTTATCAAAAAATGAGTCAACAACTTTTTTTCCTTGAATGAAAAAAAGGGCTGCATAACAGGTCAACAAGAACTCTTGACAGTTCTTTAAGAAAGAAAGATTCTACTTATGAGGCACGGTGCCTATTCCTTGGGTAAAGTCATGCAGGAAACAGGTATGCACAAAGTGAGATGATGTCTAACCTTCCACCCTGTTACTAATGGAAGGTGGGCTATAATTCTCTCCAACCACTCTCGGGGATCCAGCCAAACAGGCACCATAATGAATCTTGCTTGTTATAGGGGAAAATGGGGATCCTTGCCAATAAAGAAAATATTTCCAACCTCCGTCCTTTTCTCCATCTAGGGAATCAGAAAAAAAAATATTTCAAACATATTCCACATAAAATAGGTGTCATTTTGACTTTATTTAAGGAAAAATGGGGGTTCAGGGTGGGAAGAAACAACAGTAATTTGTATAATACACAGAAGACAAGTTAGATAGCACTGCAAAAAAAGGAAAAAAAAAAAGAGGCTGAATGTTTGTTACCAGTCTGTTATGCAGCTCTATGATTAGTAACTTTAACACAGTTTGTCATTTGCGTTACTGTTTAGCAACTTTTATTCTCAGCAGAAGTCTGGGTTATAAATCATCAAAAAAAGTATACCACTACTATAATGAAAAACTAATAACCCACCAAAAAAATCACTTTCAAATAAACCATAAATAAGTGATGCACATTAATGTAACAAACTACTTTTGTAAACATCTTCTCCAACATAGCGCATGTGCATAAAGTAAAAATAAAAACACTGCGGTCTTACAGTTAGGGGTTACTCTGACGTAAAAGATACACAACATTATTATTTATTAAAGCTTTGCCTAAACCTAGTAGCATGTTTTTGTCACTGGTTTCTTTTTGTTTTTTGCTTCCAAAAGCATCACTGTCAGAGTTCATGGTTTCATATGCAATGACTTCTTCATAATACTGTTGGTATTTGTAATTTTGCCACCTTGGCACATCTGTGGATGGAGTCACAACTGACTCTGTGGAATGGAAAAGGAATCCCTTTCTAAAATAATTTGCATTTTCAATAGCCCACAATGTTTTATGGGAGAAATGCAATGGATCATTCATAAGAGTACTTCTTAACCTGGAAGTCTTGGAATTTTTTTAGTTAAATATTTTTGTGGTAATATTTCAATACAGTTGGTTTCTTTTGTCATCATAGTTTTATCATTTTTGTCTAATTCTGAGCAACATCCAAGTAGATTCCAATATAAATTGAAAACACCCAATACATTTCACACAAAACAGTATTTATTCATATTAACTACAATCAAATATTAGCCCCAAAGTACAGACCACAACACATGATATTTCAAGTCTGTGGATAAGGTAAGGAAATGATGCCAAGTTCTTCTGCTACATCATTTTTTTTTCTTACTGGAATTAACTGTTTATACTATCATTTTTTTTTCTTCTAAAGAAAACTTTATTCAGTTCAATTTTTAAAAATTCAATAAGTGCAAGGCACCGTTCTGGGCACTTGTTAGCCAAGGCCATGGGATGAGGTTTCTGCCATAACTAACCAGTGCCCCTAATGTTTTTTTTTTTTTTTATGCTTGTGCTATGCATGGTGGGGCATATTTCTCTGTAATGAGTTGTCAAGGCAGTCTTGAGCCATCAACATTAGTCTGAAAAATGTATTCTGTTAAGATCATTTTTTATTGTTGCAATGAAATCCAGTTTCCAAGAATATTCCTGTTCCGCTCTTAACCTCTCCCTAATTGAAAGTACCTCCCTGACTGAACCACAAATCAATAGGCAAGAAACTACTCCCCTCAGCCTTGGCCTTCAGTGCTATCCAAAAGTCACACGGCTAGAAACAAAACAGTGAAAATTATATTTTACCCCCAAAACGTAAGGCTTTCTTAATTTTTTTTTAATTCTCACTGGTCTATTTTTTTGTTATTTTTTTAATTGTTTCTGTAGTTCAAAGGAAAGCCTTTGGCAAAAATGCTGAACTCAAAACAGGGAGTTAGTTACAGCAGTCAGAGCGGCTGCCAAGGAAGAGAAGGGATAGATTAACCAAACTCTTGGTTTGTAGGTGTGACCGATTGTTAAAACGGTTCTGCAATCTGCGTCTTGGTAAACAAGTTAAGAAAAATCTCCAGCTGTCGTGCCATCGAAGAAAGCTGACCATGGCAGAAGATGAAGCCTATGGAACACTGAGAACGAAGAGCTTCGCTTAAGGCGGTTGCCAACAAAGCCCTCCCAGTCCAAGATAAACAAGGTCCAATTCAGATGGCCAAGTCATGACACTGTGCATTGTTAAATCACCAACAGATTATAATATACACTCAAAGGTTTCTCAAGTAATGAACATGTAGCCATTAAACAAATTATTCTTCTTAAGACATTTATTACAAATGTCCAGAATACAGTCATCAAAGTAAAACTGACTGTCTTTTTTTTTTTTTAAAAAAAGAGAGAGAGAAAGAGAAAAGAGAGAGAGAAAAAAAGCCAGGGCTTGGATCTTACATCTAAAACACAGGTATATGCTGTTTTATGAATAAGCAGTATTAACTACATTCTTAAAATAGTTTTAGTGCATTGCATTCTTAGAAAAGAAAAACATCGCTCCCCCCCAAAAAAGTTTCCTACAACATTAACAGTTTATAGAACTAGTCTATTGTTACCTGTCTGCTACTAAACCTCGAATTTAGAAAACTGAAATCTCTCTGGTTGTAGGCTAAAATCATCCAAATAGTTGCCACTAAAGAGGAACCAGGTAAATGTAACACTTTGCTTTCCCCAAATTTGGTCCGCAAAGTACATTAGTCAGTGTCATGAAGCCATAAGGATATTCCACTCTCGCCTCCACCTCATATCCATGAAAAATTCTCTTCGCCTGATGAGACTGGCTACACAATAACAGTCAGACTTTTCAATCTGGTAGTTTTGGTATTAAGATTAAATTAGACATTAATGTTTTCCTCTAAAAAAAGTATTATCTAATCCACCTCTTATTTTAATGCATTAAAAACAATGAGGTAGGCAAAAAATAAACATAGGTTGTTTGGAATTTCTTTTTTTCTTCTGCAAGTGCAGACTATGGTAAAACTGTTGTTGCACTTCTAGGTTTAAACAAAAATTAAACCTTTAACTGAGGCAGTGCTAATACTGTGACACAACCAAGTTATGGCCAAACACAGAATCATTATAGAAAATGAACAAATTTTTTAAAAAATTGTTTTTAAGTCATCTGCACGTTTTAGGCAAAACCTGGTACACAGAAAAATGACTAAGCTCTTGGCCAGGCCAAAAAAAAAAATCCCAAAGAAACAAAAACAGGACCCTTTTCCCTGTACCCCCACCCACCCACCCTCTGAAACATCCCCCCTCCCCACAAAAAAGTTATCCTAGCCACTGTGTCTTTCACATTTTATAAATATTAACTTCTTAAACCTGCACCTTCCTCTTTGTCCACATATTGTCACATTACAAAAAAAAAAGAAATGTCAATTAAATACATTGTTAATGTTACTATATTAAATCTGCTCTCTGCTTCAGCAAGACTGACTGCCTCCACCCTCTTCTGTCCTACCCTCCAGTCAAACTAACAGCATGTTCAAAGTCTCTATCTTTAGACACTTAGAAAACAGAGTCGTTCAAAAACAAGGAATTCTGGAGCTGAAGGAGACACATGTTGCTTTCTAGTGTGATGCCAAATTCCCCACACTTATAGCACCTGATGGTTGTATCTGAACAGCACCAGCTGCACGGCAGCCTTGATTGGTTTTTGAAAGAGAGAAGAGAAAAAAAGAAAAGAGGAAGAGAAAAAGAGAGAACAAAGGAAGAAGAGAAAAAAGAGAAGGAAGAAAAGGAAGAGAAAGAGAACACCCAACACCAGCGATGCCTGCCCACATTTGCTGCATCATGTCGCGTCAGTGCAGGTCTGTGCTCCAGTTGCAAGTAATTCCAAGTTCTGAAGATCTTGAAGACTCTGGGTGATAGTGATTCCCTGATCACACCTCTTCTACCAACTTAGAAGAGAAGTCCTGCCTAAAGTCATGAAATAAACTTGACTGCTTCCACCAGAACGAACGGAGGCAAAGAATACCTAGGAGAAAAGGATATGTTAAAATTTTATTATAATCTGAAGAAGAAAGCTGGATGGCTCAGTGAATAGAGTAGGAATCCTGGAGTCAGGAAGATGGATCTTTCTGGGTTCAAATCTGGCCTCAGATACTTCCTTGCTGTGACCCTAGGTAAGTCACTTAATTCCCATTGCCTAGCCTATATCAATCAATACAGTATTAATTCTAAGATAGAAGGTAAGGATTAAAAAGAAAGAAAATAATTTCCATCAAGATGAATCCTTTGAGCTGTGACTTGGAGGCTAGAATTTTTCCTTGTAAAGTGCTTTCTACCTTGATGGTGTCTGTTTTAGTCCTAAATAAGAGGATGCAGAACTACCAAATTTGTTGTAAAACTGAGAACTATTTGCATTGTTGATGATGTTGTACCTAATTTACTACCATCATTTTAAAAAGGGGTTCACTAAATTGGTGGAACAAATTGATTGTCACAAAGGGGTGGAAAGAAAAGGAAAAAAGCTAAGGGGAAAAAATGTTACCTTGTCATTGCGTTCACATAAGAACTTGAGCCTCTGTGCCCGCTTGTGCATAAACACGCCATCCAAATGACCAGTCTCCACCGATCGTATCTCAATGGCCTTCTCACCCCAGCCCATGATCTGATTGGATCGAATATATGCTTTAAGGAAAGCAAGAGAAACAGTGTTAATGATACAATAAATTGCTAGGAAAAGGAGATGAAAAATAATTATTTATTTTTTATTTTATTTATATTTTATAATTATCTCAGAAAATATAGACCTATAGACAATTTCTCTCATGTATGTATACACACAAAGAAGCAGAACATTTAAGAGAATATTTTAGCGCTCCACATAAAATAAAATATACACAGTTTTCCCAGGCAGTGGAGAACTAGAAACAAGGTGGATAACCATCAAATAGGGGACAGTTAAAACAAAATGGAGCACATAAATCTAACATTATGGGGGCATAGGAAAAAAATGACTAGAATAATTTCAGAGAAGCATTGGAAGATTTATACAAAGTGAAGAATGTGACTACAATAATGAATATAGAAGGAAAGAAAATGTTGTATGTTAAAATTATAATAAACAAACTTGGCTTCACCAAAATAATGAGAAAATCCTGTTCTTTGTAGAGGTCAGTAACTAGGAGACCAGAAGGACTGCACATAACTTCTTTTGTATATATTTATTTGCCCATTGTCTCCCCCCATTAGGTTATAAGTTCCTTGAGGACAAGGGTTATCTTTTTTTTTTTTTTGGTATCCCCAGTGCTTAGCATAGAACCTGGCACATAGTGGGTGCTTAATAAAAATTAAAAGAAAATCAATAAACATTTATTACAAGAGAAGACGCAATGGGGAGAGAGGGAGAAGCTTTCAGAAATCAAGTGATGTATTGATTGATTGCTTCTCTTCTTTTAATTTTTGTTACAAGAGAAGGCTATATGGGAAAGTGAGGAAAAAATTTCAGAAATGAAACTGATTACCAAGAATAAAAGAGCTTTAAAGAAATAAAAAGGCTAGCCTTCCAAGTCACCATTTTGATATTTGCTATTTTATTCTGGGAAACTGCAGTTTGATTTGAACTAATATAATCTATTAGGCACCCAATATTTGCAAAGTGTTATGCTAGGTGCAAGGTACAAAGACAACACAGAAAGTAGTCCTGACCCTTAAGCAGTTTATATTTTGGTAGTGGTTAACAAATGATATACACTTAATCGAATAGCAGGGTGGTTCAGTGGATAGAACACTGCTGGGAGTCCTAAAGACTCATCTTCCTGAGTTCAAATCTGGCCTCAGGCACTTCCTAGCTGTGTGACCCTGGGCAAGCCACTTAATCCGGTTTGCCTCAGTTTATTCATCTGTCAAATGAGCCAGAGAAAGAAATGACAACGTGCTCTAGTATCTTTGTCAAGAAAATTCCAAATGGGGTAATAAAAGTCAGACCCAATTAAAAAGGACTGAAGAACAATATATATACTTAATAATCCAAGGAAGAGATTATTAACAAGGGACTCAGGAAGGATTTCTGATGGGAAATAGCACAAAAGGTAAGACTTGAAGGAAGTCAAGGATTCTAAGAGATGGAGAATCATCCAGGGATGGCAGAAAGCCAGAATAATAGCAGGTGAGCACAAGAGATAGTGTTGAATTGGGGGAACAAGCAAGGTGTTCATTTTGGCTATAAAGGGGATTATGTGAAGGGAAGTGCTTCAAATTAAATGGGGGGAAGGAGGGGCCGGACAGACGGACGGACAGACAGACAGACAGACAGACAGAGGAAAAGGAAGTACTTCATTTCTAGGGAAACATACTACACTGTACCAAGGAAAAACAAATTTACAGCTCAATGAATAGGGATGACACAAACATATTCTGGCTTTTATTCAAAAACCCATTATATTCATAATGGAATATGACTGTTCTTTAAGAAACAATGAACATGATGAGCTCGCAAAGACTTGTTTGTATGACATAAAAGAGGAAGTCGTCTCTATTGATGGTCACTTAGCATCTGTTTTGTAGCTTAGAGAGCTGCTGGGACAATGGCTGCAGATTGACTTAGACGATCACAAATCAACATGACTTGCATGGGGGTATATTTTTATTTATTTTGTTGATATTTCCCAAGTCCATTTTAATTGGGTTCAGGGCTGTTCTGGACTCTGAGGGCTACCTTTGTGACTTTGATGCCCCTAGCAAAGGACGCTCAGCATCCTCTATAAAGTAAGCTGGCTTGTGTGTGCCAAAGTCAAGAAGTTCACTGAGTGTTCTTCCTCCGAGACTTGTCTCTAGCTACCTCCACCAGCCCCCTTTCTAGCACACGTCACACCTCACTAGAATCATGTTGGTTCTAGGACAATAACACAGACTAGCTAAAACGGTCACGTCTAGTACTCTAGACAACGTAGACCCATAAAAAGGGCGCTGGGGAGAGAGGGGAAGAGAGATGGCTTTCTTCATCTGGAAAATAAAGGAATATTTTTACAGGCTTGTTCCCTAAACTACAAATGGCTGTCAGTGTATCCTCAAACTCATCAGTCATTCACCAAGTTGTCTGGACCTTTCAGCATTAAAAAAGACAAAAAGCATTAAAATAAATGCCTTCCCATAAGAAGGACGTCTTTGATTTTAAAAGCCTCTTCTTGGTTCTGAGAGATACTTACCGACAGATGTAGGCATCTCTCCCCATTGAAGAACCACATCCTTTGTGATCCTCCCATATGTATTCACATAAACCCCTTCATCCTCATAGCACACTAGCAACTCCATCCCGTCTGTGTTGGGGAGTATGATGATAGCATGGGGTTGTATGCTACTCTGAATCTGCAGAAGAAACAAAGCAAAAACAGAGGTTTGACTTTGCTGTGAATAAATATGCCATCTAGTCTTTTGATGGGTGTTCGGCTGCCTGAGGGAGTGCATGAATGCCATTTCTGAGGATATAAAATACAAATTAAATAAAAATTAAAATAAAAAGTTCTAAAAATGCTTCAGGGGCTCTTTAGTCATTGGGCAACCATAAGCGATCTTGACACAACATGATAATGATGGTTCCAATGGGGCTGTAGTAAAGAGTGGTGGTGCTGGTGGTTTTAGACACATCCAAGTCCTGTGCACACAGAGAGAACCAGGTCTTGGAGTCAGGGAGACTGATTTTCCTGAGTTCAAATCCAGCCTCAGAGGTTTACTAGCTATGTAACCTGGGCAAGTCCCTTAATCCTGTTTGCCTCAGTTTCCTCACCTGTAAAATGAATTAAGAGAAGGAAATGGCAAACCACTGTACAATTCAAGTCCCCCTTAGAACACGTGATCTTGATTAAATTCTAGCATCTCTATCGTTCTGGCACCATATTGTATAATACACCAAGAGAATGTTTCTCTAATCTAGAAAGACCCATGGAGGAGCAGATGTGGTCCAAACTTCTAGAACCCTTGCCTAGGTTAGATTAAGGGCTACTAGATTCTTAGAGACAAGGTACCCACAAGGGTCCCAAGACACATTGGCCATCCCAATCTGACCCAAAATAACATAATAACACGAAGGTTATTTGGACAGAGCCAACCTGAGTGTCTCTGGAAAGAGTGGAGAAAGGACTCTCACTATATATACTCATTCAAACCCTGAGGGGTGGGGGTAGGAATGGGGAAAGGGAAAGAACAAAACAAAAACAACCAACCAACTGTAGAGTCTGGGCTCTTACGTGCGTCGGGAGATAAATATCATAGACTGATCCGGAATCCACATCGACAGCATGGAATCCAGCACAGGATCCATAAATTACTTTTAACCGTTGGCCTTCCTCTACGGTGAGATCAACCAGCAATGGCTTATGTATCAATTCTCCAAAAGACTGGAAGACAAGAGACACAGAGTAAATGAGAGGGGAAAAGAAGAGGGCGGGGGTGGAAATCCATTGGGCAGGAAAGCTATGCTGGCTAATAGGCATTTCTAATAAATGGTGATTTATTATATTTATATTTATATAGGGAAGAACAAGGATTCAAAATAGGTCATTTTATGGGAGTGTGTCTAGTCACTCTATTAACCAGCGCCACAAAAGAAGGATGCATGGCTATGACATTCCCCAGAGAGATGGCGACAAAGACAGTGACTGGACTGCAGTATGGAGTGGTGCTGGTGGTTTTAGACCCATCCAAGTCCTGTGCACAGGTAGGAGCAATGGAGAGAGGACCAGACCTTGGAGTCAGGGAGACTGATTTTCCTGAGTTCAATCCAGCCTCAGAGGTTTACTAGTTATGTAACCCTGGGCAAGTCCCTTAATCCTGTTTGCCTCAGTTTCCTCATCTGTAAAATGAATTAAGAGAAGGAAATGGCAAACTACTCTAGTATCTTTGCCCAAAAAAACTCATGAAGAGTAGGACAAGATTGAAATGACTGAATGACAACAAATACTAAAATCAGGAAAGTGTCATGAAGTCCTGGACTAGGATGGTGTCAATGGAAACAGATTATAGGCAGTGCAAGAGATAAAGTTGGGGAAGATCCATGGACAATGTATCTGAAATGTGGGAGCTGATGGGGTAGGAAAATTCAAAGTTATTATTCAACTTCTGAAGAATAGGATGGAGTGAATGAGGATAACCACAGACAGAAGCAGTATGGGCGAAGGGGAATTTGGAGGAAAAGCCAGCAAGTTCTGTTTTGGACATGCTGAGTTTAAAGTATCAATGAGACAGACATTCAGGTACAAATGTCCTTTAGGCAAGAGGAGATGAGAGGCTGGAGCTAAGAAAAGAAGTCATGGCTGGGCATACAAATCTGAGACTGTACCTGATTGTCAAGGGGAAAGCATAGAGACCCAACTTGGGAAACACCCATGTTAAGAGATCAGGAAGAGGAGCCACAGAATGAGACAAAGAGGAGTAAAAAGAGTCTATCTGTCTGTCTGTCTCTCCCCCCTCTTCCCTTCCTCGCCCCCCTTCCATCTTAGAATCAATGCGGTGTATTGGTTGCAAGGCAGGAGTGGTAAGGGTCAGACAACAGGAGTTAACAAATTGCCCAGGGTTACACAGCCAGCCAGAATGTGTCTGAGTACAGATCTGAACCCAGGACACCCCCATCTTACCCAGGACTCCTACACCAAGG